>NC_088347.1:6877500-7070000 GCF_036884655.1 Musa acuminata AAA Group | reverse complement strand
GCTTACATTCTGATTTCTATCTTAACTGCAAACTTCCTACCTTATGTTACTTCAAATACATTTCCGTAAGCTTTCAAAGTTATTATCTACACGAAACGACATTTATGTCGGAATCGGATTTCAACGTACGAACGCAGTTTTAATCATCGAAAGTTTTTCGCTGCACTAATTCACACCCCCCCCCTCTTAGTACTCTTGATCCTAACAATTGGTATCAGAGCGGGGTTAACTCTCAAACGGATTAAAACCTAAGAGAAATGGCATACATCGGAAACCAAGAAGGCCACTCTATTACACGTCCACCCATGTTCAATGGGATGGACTACACCTATTGGAAGACCCGAATGAGGATCTTCCTTATTTCAATGGATTTTGAACTTTGGAATCTTGTCGAAAATGGATTTTCGAAGTCTTCTCTTCCAATGATCGATTGGAATGAATTGGAGAAGAAGACTTTCGCTCTTAATGCAAAGGCTATGAATGCCTTATTTTGTGCGCTTGATAAAAATGATTTCAATCGTGTTTCGGTTTGTGAAACCACGTTTGATATTTGACATACACTCGAAGTGACTCACGAAGGCACAAGTAGAGTGAAAGAGTCAAAAATCAATCTTTTGATACATTCTTTTGAACTTTTTTGAATGAAACCGAGTGAGACTATTGGTGACATGTACACCCGTTTCACGGATGTCGTCAATGGTCTAAAAGGACTCGACAAAAGTTTTTCGGATTTTGAGCTTGTAAATAAGATTCTAAGATCCCTTTATAAGAGTTGGGACCCTAAAGTCATTGCTATTCAAGAGGCTAAAGATTTAAACAACTTCCCTCTTGAAGAACTAATCGGGTCATTAATGACCTATGAAATGACTTGCAAGGCTCATGAAGAGCAAGAAGACATCATTCCAAAGAACAGGAAGGATATGGCACTTAGAACTTTAGATGACCACTTGAGAGAAAACTCAAGTGATGAGAACTATGACGATGACTTGGCACTTCTAACAAGGAAATTCAAAAAATTCATTAAGAGAAACAAGTTTAAAAGTGACACAAAAAATAAATTTGAACCCAAAAAGGACCAAGTTATTTGTTACGAATGCAAAAAGTTGGGACACTACAAAAGTGATTGTCCCCAAGCCAAGAAGAGAACATCAAAGAAGAAAGCGCTCAAAGCAACGTGGGATGACTCGAGCGCGTCCGAAGAAGAGGAGTCCAATACCGAGCAAGTTGCTCATTATGCCTTAATGGCCATCGGAGAAGAGAGACATTCACCATCACAAGCTAAGAGCAAGAGATGGTACCTTGATAGTGGATGCTCAAGGCATATGATCGAAGATCCATCTCAATTCTCTAAGCTCACTAGCATAGACGAAGGCTATATCACCTTCGGAGACAACAACAAGGGTAAAATCATTGGCAAAGGAACTATAGGTAACAAATCCAACTTCTTTATTGACGATGTTTTGTTAGTTGATGGTTTAAAACATAATCTCTTAAGTATTAGTCAATTATGTGATAAAGGATATATCATCAAATTCGAATCTAATGCTTGCATCATTGAAAAACCACACCAAAACACATCTATAATTGCATTAAAATAGAATAATGTATATACCATTGACATCAATAATCTTTACAATGAAATGTGTTTCTCGGTTTTGAATGAGGATGCTTGGTTTTGGTATAGGAGATTAGGTCATGCTAGCATGAAACTAATCACTCAAATATCATCCAAAGAACTTGTACGAGGAATTCCTCATATCAAGTTCATCAAAGATAATGTGTATGATGCTTGTCAATTAGGAAAACAAACTAAGAGTAGTTTCAAATCTAAGAATCAAATAAGCACTTCTAGGCCCTTACTATTGATCTATATGGATTTGTTCGGACTAATCTCTACATCAAGCCTAAGAGGTACCAAATACACCTTTGTCATTGTAGATGACTATAGTAGATACACATGGACTTACTTCTTGAAACACAAAAATGAATCCTTTAAATATTACACCAAGTTTTGTAAACATGTTCAAAATGAAAAGGGTTTTATGATTTCATCAATTCGAAGTGATCACGGTGGAGAATTTCAAAACCGTGATTTCCAAGAATTTTGTGAATCTAATGGATACAACCACAACTTCTCTTTTCCAAGAAATCCTTAACAAAATGAAGTAGTAGAAAGAAAGAATAGAAATTTACAAGAAATGACAAGGACCATATTAAATGAACATAGCCTACCCAAATACTTTTGGGCCGAAGCCGTAAACAATGCATGCTATATTTTGAATAGAGTTCTAGTAAGACCCTTACTCACCAAAACTCTCTATGAATTGTGAAAACATAAAAAACCCAATGTTTCATATTTTAAAGTTTTCGGGTGTAAGTGTACGAAAAAGATGCCTTAGGAAAATTTGATGCTAAATCCGATAATGAATTTTTTCTTGGTTATTCTTCGGTTTCTAAAGTTTTTCGTATCTTCAATAAAAGAACTTTAATTATAGAAGAATTCATTCATATTATTTTCAATGAGACTTTCGAAATCAAGGAAAATGATTTTGATGATGATGTTAATTTTAATTCTTTGAATTTAAATGAAACCCCTTCTCCAACTAGCAACTTGGATGCATCCACTTCCGAAACACCCTTACCCAAGGATTGGAAGTATGTAGATGCTCATCCTAAGGAGCTAATCCTAGGAGATACATCTAAGGGGGTTCAAACACGTTCTTCTCTTAAAAATTTATGTGTCAACGCCGCTTTTCTCTCCCAAATTGAACCTAAATGTATTGACGAAGCCATGAAAGATGATTCATGGATTATCGCAATGCAAGATGAGTTAAATCAATTTGAGAGAAATGAGGTGTGGAAGCTTGTTCCTAGGCCAAATGACTATTTAGTTATTGATACTAAATGGGTCTTTAGAAACAAGCAAGATGAATTTGGTATCGTGGTTAGAAACAAGGCTAGATTAGTGGCCAAAGGTTTCAACCAAGAAGAAGGTATCGATTACGAAGAAACCTTCGCTCCTGTGGCTAGATTAGAAACCATAAGGATGCTCCTTGCCTATGCTAGTAATAACAATTTTAAGTTATTTCAAATGGATGTTAAAAGCACTTTTCTTAATGGCTTTATTTCTGAAGAAGTTTATGTTGAACAACCTCCCGGATTTGAAAATAAAAGCCTCCCTAATCATGTATTTAAATTAACCAAAGCTCTCTATAGTTTAAAACAAGCCTCAAGGGCTTGGTATGATAGATTAAGTACTTTTCTTATTGAAAATAATTTCACAAAAGGCAAGGTCGATACCACATTGTTTATCAAAAATTTTGAAAATAATTTTCTTATTGTTCAGATTTATGTTGATGATATTATCTTCGATTCTACGAATGAATCTCTTTGTGAATCTTTTGCTGAAACTATGAGTCTCGAATTTGAAATGAGTTTGATGGGAGAATTAACCTTTTTTTTAGGCTTACAAATTAAGCAACTAAGCAATGGCATCTTTATTAGTCAAACTAAATATGCCTTAGATTTGCTAAAAAAATTTAATATGAATAGCTTAAAAGCTATTAACACTCCTATGACCACCTCCACTAAGTTAGAAGTTGATGAAAGTGGAGAAAGCTTTGATCAAAAAATTTATAGGGGTATGATAGGAAGTTTACTTTACCTCACTACAACTAGACCAGATATCATGTTCAGTGTAGGACTTTGTGCTAGGTTTCAATCAAACCCTAAGATATCTCATTTTAAAGTGGTTAAAAGAATACTTAGATATCTTAAAGGTACCACAAATCTAGGATTATGGTATCCAAAATTCGAGAATTTTGAGTTAATTGCGTATGTTGATGCGGATTTTGCTGGGTGTAGATTAGATAGAAAAAGCACATCAGGATCATGTCAATTTTTGGGACATTCCCTTGTTTCCTGGTCATCTAAGAAACAAAACTCGGTTGCACTATCAACAACCGAAGCTGAGTATATTGCAGCTAGTGAATGCTGTGCACAAGTTGTGTAGATGAAAAACACCTTAGAAGATTATAAAGTCCATCTTAAAAACATTCACATTAAATGTGATAATACATGTGCAATATGTTTAACAAAGAATCTCATTCAACACTCAATAACAAAATATATTGATATTAGACATCACTTCATACGAGATCATGTCACTAATCATGATGTAATCATAGAGTTCATTGATACTAAGCATCAACTAGCTGATATTTTTACAAAACCTCTAAGTGAAGAACAATTTGATTTCATTAGAAGAGAATTATGAATGTTAATGTGTCCGAATGCATAAACTTGTTAAAATCATTTTTCGGACTTTATTGATTGCATGATCAAATCACTTGATTGCCATTACATGCCTAAAATTATATATTGGAAATTATGTTTTTTGGATACAAATTTTTTCATAACAATGAGCATGCTTTGTCTTCATGATTATATTTGAAAATCTATAGTATAGTCTTATCCGAACGCATGAAAGTGTTAATTTCATTTTCGGATTCTCTTAACTAGTGGTATCCTAACAATCGGATTTTCTCGATACATTATCCTTTTCCGAAATTAATAAGCATATGTATATCGAGTTTGATTCTCATCATTGATTTTTGACATATGGAATCAACTAGCAAAAACATCTCTCATACACTTATCATGTGAAAAATATTTTTTTAAGAAATGGATTTGATAAAATGATTCCTGTGTGTAAATTCCTTTTTGAAATATGGATGATAGTGTTTTTACTTGCAAAGATTTGTTTCACATACATATCTTGATCCTTGTAAAAATGGAATATGATTTAATCTCTCATCGATTTTAACTTCATTCAAAGTAAACTCACAAATAGCTGGTATCACAAATAGTCTTCCTCCTTCATGCAAAAAGATAATAACAAATGAAAAGGAAGAAATATTAAAAGCTATCTCCATATCATGTTTTCCTTGAGATGTTTATATAATTGGTATCCTATCACTCACTGTTGGAAAATGACATGAACCTAGTTATGACATGAATAAAACCGCACTTATGCTTAAAAATTGTTTATATCGTTTTCCTTTTTGTTGATGATAAAGGGGGAGAGATATATGAATTGATGCTATGATTATGTCATACTTGCATCATCGAAAATATATGAATCGATGATAACTATGACCGCCATATTTGCATTATGCCATGTTTGCATCATATTAAGATATCAAGAACTTGCATCGTAATTTTACATGTTGATATCTTATGTTGAACTGCTACAATCATTCATATTTGAAATGTAAAACTTGAGAATGGATATCAAGTCTTTGATAATTTTACATCATTTTCAGTAAGATACATCATGATAAGAATCATGATGGGAGTAATTGATAAGGTTGAGAGTTCTTAACTTATCAATAAGTCTATCGATTTCAAAGGCCTTGAATTCAAGAATGACTTATCTCAAGTATGGCATATAGATAGGGGGAGTTAAGGTTAACTCTGTTATCAATTGATTGTCATCATCAAAAAGGGGGAGATTGTTGTATCTCAGATTTTGATGATGAAGTCAATTGTCATTTGTTATCTAATCCATATGTTGAGATAAGTGTGCCGGATTAACTACGATGAAAGTAAGACATGCAGCAGGAGTTGAGCCGGAGTCAAAGACTATGATCACGTTGGGAGTTCGAGAGCTCAACGGAAGTCCGGACGGTTGTCGGAGGTTCTGCGGGAACAAATCCGAGAAGTCCAGGAGCTTGCCAAAAGAAACTCGTCGGAACTCACCAAGTGGATCGTCACAAGTCCAGGAGTTTGCCAGAAGTCCGTCGGAGCATCGCCGGAGGTTCGTCGGATATTCGCCGGAAGTTCGCCGGAAGCTCGCCAGAAGAAGCGATTGACGCACCAGAGCAAGCTGTAGTAAATGTCTTAAGAATTGTCATAGTTAGCATGTAGATTAAGTTATGAATGGGAGGTGATCCCATTAACTTAATCTGGGGGCAATTGGGCCCTTGATAGACCCAAATTGGGCCGAATGGATCAACTCATTCGGACCAGAATTCCTACAGGCGGTGGCACCGCCAGGGTCAACGGTGGCACCGCCTAGGAGAGGGTCTCCCAGGAAAGCTGGGCGGTGTAACCGCCCCAGGCAGGCGGTGGCACCGCTTGGGCTCAGTCTTCAAGCGAGATTGCGCGGTGCAAACGCCCCTGACAGGAGGTGACACCGCTATGGCTCAGTCTCTGAGCGAGACTGGGTGGTGCAACCGCCCCTGTCAAGTGGTGGCACCGCCTAGAAGCTCAGTCTCCGAGCTGCTAGGCGATTGTACCACCCCAGTCAGGAGGTGGTACCGCCAGGACCCCGAAAATCCGGGAAAAGATATTTTTGAGCTCCAAATTTAAACTAGTTTGGGGCCCATATATACCCCACCCTTTCCTGCATGAAAGGGTACTGAAAATCCAATCTTACTCTATGATTTTTAGAGCTCAAAAGTGTTATAAAGGCTAGAAGTTCTCCTCCCTCTTTTTCCAAGTTTTGATCTTTCAAGAGAGGAGAGAAAAGTTTGTAAGGGTCGTCTCCTAAGCCCGTCAAAATGAGTGAAACTGTAAAAGGGTGGTTGGCCTTCGCCTATTGAAGGAAGGTCTCTAGTGGACGTCGGTGACCTCGTTGGTGGAGGAAGCCAAAAGTGGATGTAAGTCAAGATTGACTGAACCACTCTAAATCTCGGTTTGCATTTACTTTGAGCATTTTATCTTTACTGCAAACCTCCTTAATAGCTTACTGCCTTATGCTCTTTTACGAACTCACTTTCAAGTTAAGTTTCTGAAAACGGTTTTACGTCGGAAATCTGTTTTATCGTACGAACATCATATTTCAGTTTGCGCTTACATTCTGATTTCTATCTTAACTGCAAACTTCCTGCCTTACTTTACTTCAAATACATTTCCATAAGCTTTCAAAGTTATTCTCTGCACGAAACGACTTTTACGTCGGAATCAGATTTTCAACGTATGAACGCAATTTTAATCGTCGAAAGTTTTTCGCTGTACTAATTCACCCCCCCTCCCCTTCTTAGTGCTCTTGATTCTAACAAATTTGAATACATATCTTTTTTAGTAAAGGAAAAATCTTGATTTATAAGAAAATTTAAATCATAAAAATTGAGAAATCAATATTATGATCCGAAAAATGTATAAGAAGAATTTATGTATTTGGGAGATTTAACATGCCTAAGTTTAACATTCAAGCTAGCAATTATGGTATGCTAGCAATTTTCTTTCTCCCCTTTTGTCATTGTCAAAACGAATGGAAGGTTACAATAGTGCTAAACTTTTCCTTTTACATCATTTTTTAAATTATCACATAAAATATATAAAAAAAAATTAACTTGGTGATGAGATATAAAATTCATGAATATAAATTTTAAGTTGTGAATATTAAGAGACAAATTATGAATCTTTTGGATAAATCAAATAATGAAAAGATGAATCATAGTAAACGATCTTGATTAAAATGAAAAACACAAGTCATTGAAAACTGGGAAATTAAGATAAACTATGATTCATATAGATAATTCTCCTCTTTATTAAATGATAAAAAGAAACATAGGAGAACAAAGAAGAGATATTCACATAAGATATCTCAAGTTAAGAAATCAAGAGAAGGTTCATAATTCGATTGGAAAAATCTCATTTAGATTCAAATCATCAAATCATCAAAATTATTTTTATAGTCCAAGAGATTCATAAAATGATACAAATATATTCATCAATCTTTTTTTGAAAACTCGAAATGATAGGGATTGATAAATTTTTAAGAAAAATATATTCCCTTTTTTATTTTAATTTCAACGATTGATTTTATACTAGTATGTCCTTGTTTTCTACATCAAATCTATGCATCATGTTTAAAATCGAAAAGTAAGATTTATCACAAAAATCATCAAGATCAAAAGTATAACACATAATTCCAAAACATAAGATTTCAAATCATCATTACTTCAAATTCTCATGCATAGTATAAAATCATCAAGCATGATACCAAAATTTTTAACATTTTTATTACATCATTACATCATTACATCATTATGCATCATTAAATCATCAAGCATGATTTTATTAAACATAAAATATTTTCAATCAAAATTATTTTGTTTGTTGTATTAATACATTTTTCTTTTTAAGTAGATCTAACTCTTCATGCTTAGTGCTAGGAGTTAACATGTAATTGGCATGCTCAAATTTTTAATTTTTTTAAAATCACTAGAAAGAGAAGCATGACCCCCCCTCCCCCCCCTCCCCCTCCCATTATTTTTTATATTTTATATATTAATTTAAAAATAACTCATGAAATGCATCAAGTAATTTCATAGTAAAGTAAAGGGGTTTTGATTAAGTCACTTACCTTATTGTGGAAAGCTATCAAGGCGTAGTTCGCCACATCTTCTTTATCAGTTTGCTCCTTGTCTTCGGATGTACTCGATTCATCCAATGTCACTTTAAATGCCTTCTTTTTCTTTTGTTGTGGACATTTACTTTTAAGGTGTCTCAGTCGATTGCATTCAAAGCAAGTTATTGTATTCCTTTTAAGCTCATTTTTGTTCTTAGTTTCTTATTTTATGAATTTTTAAAATTTTCTCGTCAAAAGTTTTATGTCATCATCATCATTACTTGAGTTATCACTTAAGTGGTATTATTTGACTTTTAATTACATATCATTCTTGTTCTTTGGAAGGTTATTTTTATATTTATCTTGTGTCATACAACTCATTTCATAAGTTATTAAAGACCCGATAAGTTCTTCAAGCAGAAAATTATTTAGGTCCTTTGCTTCTTGAATATAGTTACTTTTTAGTCCCACTTTTTAGGAAGAGAATGTAAAATTTTATTCACAAGTTCAAGATTTAAAAAACTTTTACCAAGTGCATTTAAGCCATTGACGATATCTGTAAAGCAGGTGTACATGTCTTTAATGGTTTTTGCTTGGTTCCATTCGAAATAATTTAAAACTATACATCAAAAGATTAATTTTTTATTCTTTAATGCCTTTATAAGTTACTTCTAGTATATGCTAAATCTCATGTGCAGTTTTGCATAAAGAAATACGATTAAACTCATTTTTGTTCAAAGCACAAAATAGAACGTTCATAGCTCTAGCATTCAAATAAAAAGTTTTCTTCTCCAAATCATTCCATTCAATCATTAGGTTAGAAGACTTTTGAAAAAAAATTTCAATAATATTCTATAAATTCAAATCCATAGAAAGCAATAAAACTCTCATTTGAGTTTTCCAATAAGTATAGTCCGTCCCATTGAACATATGAGTACAAATGAAAGAGTAACATCTAGATTCCCGAAAAAAGCTATCTCTCTTGGGCATTAGAACAATGGAGAAAAACGTAGCTTTTATACCAACTGTTAGGATCGAGTCGGCACTAGGGGGATGAATTAGTACTTATGAAAAAATATCACGTATCGGAAAGATGAGTTTAACTTGAAAGCGTGTTCGTAAGCATAGCGAAAGTAGTAAGCAAGTAAATCAGTTTGCAATATGAGAATGAAAAGCATAATAGAAATACAAACCGTGTACACCAGATTTATAATTGTCTGGTCGTCGTGACTTACGTCCACTTCCAATTCCTTTTCACTCAAGGCTACCGACTTTCACTATCGATCTTCTTTCCAATGGGCTAAGATCAACTACCCTTATTCTCTTTCTCCTTTTCACAGATGTAGGAAAGAACCTTTACACCTCTTTTTTACAAGTGTTCCCTCACACACCTCCCTTAAGACTATCATTAAGCTCTTAGAGGAGAGATTCTATACTTAAAAGTGTTCCCTCACACACCTAGTCTAGCGATACCATCGCTTGATATATTCTTGAAGACTATGTGTAAATGGTACCACCGCCTAGTCTGGGCAGTATCACCCCCAGACCCTGCTATAGGACATTGAATGAGCCAAATAATATGCCAAATTTAGCCCTGATTCAGGCCCAATTGGCCCTAATTGAGTTCATATTGTTTCACAATTAGACCTAACTAACTCAATCTAGACACATACGATTACAAGCATGAATCCTATATTGTCCAACATGTGACTTAGTGCTTATGAAAAAATTACATCAATTCGAAAATATCGTTCGATAAAGCTCATATCGGAAAGATGAGTTTTACTTGAAAGCGCGTTCGTAAGCGTAGTGAAAGTAGTAAGTAAGTAAATCAATTTGCAATATGAGAATGAAAAGTAGAATAAAAATGCAAATTGAGGACACTAGATTTATAGTGATTCGGTCGTTGTGACCTACGTCCACTCTCGATTCCTCTTCACTCAAGGCCATCGACTTTCACTATCGATCTTCTTTCCAATGGGCTAAGATCAACTACCCTTACTCTCTTTTGCAAGTGTTCCCTCACACACCTCTCTTAAAGACTATCACTAAGCTCTTAGAGAGAGACCCTATACTTAAAAGAGTTTATAATCTTGGAATCACAGAGTTTTTGCTCTATTTTCATGTATTTTCTAAGCGAGAATTTATGAGGTATTTATAGACCTCAAATGACTTCAAAACTTTAAGCCAAAACTCAAATCCTCGGGGTTTTGGGGTACTAGCGGTACCACCGCTTGCCAGTCTAACACTAAGCGGTACTGTTGAATCTCGTATTTTGATAATGAAACTACTTGATATATGTTTATGATTTAATCTGCGTTTTGAGTGACGCAGGATGCTTCGATCAGGATGAGATAATTAAAGCAGGAAAATCATGTTGTGCCGGAGGAACATGTCAGAAGATTGGACGTCGGGCCGGTGGATCGGTCGACGTATCGACATAAGGCTTCGGGTCGTGGACTCGGGCATCGGGCCAAGAAGAGTGGGTATTGTGCCAAGGATATCAGAGTTGCGGAGTCAACTGGCCGATTGGGCAATAGGCTGCAGGAAAGGACGATGCGCCGAAGAATCGGACGAAGCATCGAGGGACCAATGACATGCCGGACAACTTGGTTAATTGCTTAGGATTAATTGTCTCGATCGAAGTTTTTGTTTTGAGTGTGTAGGATTAACTACGATGGAAGAAAGACATGCAGCAGGAGTTGCGCCGGAGTCATGACAATGATCACGTTGGGAGTTCAAGAGCTCGACGGAAATTCGGACTGTCGTCGGAGGTTCTACGGGAACAAATCCGAGAAGTCCAGAAGCTTGACAAAGGAGCTCGTCGGAACTTGCCAAGTGGATCGTCGCATGTCCAGGAGTTTGCCGGAAGTCCGCAGAAGGATCACCGAGGGTTCGTCGGATGATCGACGGAAGTTCGCCGGAAACTCGTCGGAAGAAGCGATTGACGCACTAGAGCAAGCTGCAGAATTTGTCTTAGGAAATAATCGTAGTTAGCACATTGATTAAGTTAGAAATGGGAGGTGATCCTATTAGCTTAATCTTGGGGCAATTGGGCCCCTGAAGAACTCAAATTGGGTCGAATGGATCAACCCATTCGGACCCAGGTTGCTGTGGGAGGTGCAACCGCCCAGGCCAGGAGGTAGCACCGCCCAGGCTATGACTCCCAACGAGACTGGGAGGTGCAACCGCCCCAGCCAAGAGGTGACACTGCCCCGGGCTCAGTCTCCGAGCGAGACTGGGCGATGCAACCTCTTCTGTCAAGAGGTAGCACCGCTAGAGCTCAAGTTTCAAGCTCTGCCAGGCGGTGCAACCTCTCCAGTCAGGCGGTGCAACCGCCTGAGCTCGGTCTTCGAGCTCTGGCAGAGAGGTGCAACCGCCCCTGACAGAGGTGGCACCGCCCAGAGGCTCAGTCTTCGAGCTCTGCCAGGCGGTGCAACCGCCCCAGTCAGGAGGTGCAACCGCCTGATCCCTGAATTCCGGGAATTGACAATTTTGAGCTCCAAATTTGAACTGGGTTAGGGCCTATAAATACCCCACCCATTCAGCACAGAAAACACAGAACACACACTCGAAATCTTGCTGTCTTTCTGTGGTTCTTAAGCTCAAAACTGCTAGTTCTCCTCTTTCTGTTCTTCAAAGTTTGAGTTGTAAAGAGAGGAGAGAAAACTTCTGTAAGGGTTGTCTCCTAAGCCCGTCAAAAGGAGTGAATCTGTAAGAGGGTGGTTGGCCTTCGCCTATTGAAGGAAGGCCTCTAGTTGACGTCGGTAACCTCGTCGGTGGAGGAAGCCAAAAGTGGAGTAGGTCAAGATTGACCGAACCACTCTAAATCTCGGTTTGCATTTCCTTTGAGCATTTTACCTTCACTGCAAACTTCTCAATAGCTTACTGCCCTCTACGATTTTACGAACGAGTTTCAAGGTTCAGACGTAAATCTGCGTTTAGATGTAAATCTGTGTTTAGACGTAAATCTGCTTTTTCGTATGATCATCATATTGCAGATTGCGTTTACGTTTTGAGCTTTACCATAACTGCACACTGCCTTTATACTCCTACTTAAACTGCGTCTTATCTAATCAAGTGATTTACGAATCAACATTTAGACGTAAATATGTTTTTTCGTACGAACGCCGGATTTCAGTTTGCGCCGATATTCTGGTTTTCATCATAGCTGCAAACTGCCTGCATAGTTTGACTTTAACCTTGCTTAGTATCAACTTTCATACAGTAGTTGTTTTTATCGTTTGAACGCAGCTTTCGATTTTAATCGCATAAAGTTTTCCGCTGCACTAATTCACCCCCCCCCCCCCCCCCCCCTCTTAGTGCTCTCGATCCTAACAATTGGTATCAGAGCCCAGTTTTTCTCATTTCGGATTTACACCGAGAGAGAAATGGCTCTTCATGGCTTTCAAGAGGGTTTTTCGATTTTTCATCCACCGTTGTTTAACGGATTGAACTACACTTATTGGAAAACTCGAATGAGAGTTTTCTTGATTTCTATGAATTTGGATTTATGGAATATCGTTGAAAACGGCTTTCATCTTCACTCTAAACCGATGAACGAATGGTCGGATTTAGAGAAGAAGCATTTTTCTTTAAACGCAAAGGCTATGAATGCCTTATTTTGTGCTTTGGATAAAAATGAGTTCAATCAGGTTTCTTTGTGCGAAACGACTTTCGATATTTGGCGCACTCTTGAAATCACGCATGAGGGAACTAGTAGAGTCAAAGACTCGAAAGTTAATATTTTACTGCATGATTTCGAGCTTTTTCAAATGAAGCCAAGCGAAACCATTGGTGACATGTACACCCGTTTTACGGATGTCGTCAATGGTTTAAGAGCTCTTGGCAAATGTTTTTCGAATTCTGAACTTGTGAACAAGATTTTGCGTTCTCTTTCTAAGAAGTGGGATTCAAAAGTAACGGCTTTACAAGAAACAAAAGATTTAAATATTTTTCCACTTGAAGAACTAATTGGTTCATTGATCACATATGAAATGATGTGCAATGCACGTGAAGAACTTAAGAACCACCTTCCAAAGAATAGGAAGGATTTGAGACATAGAACATTTGAAGACCACTCGAGCATAAGCTCAAGTGATGGTGAACTTAAACAACAAATGAAACAAAAATTAAAAAGTAAAAAGAACGAAACTACTTGCTTTGAACGCAAGAAGAAGAACAAAAATTGGGATGAATCGAGCTCCTCCGAAGACGAGGAGAAAATCAACAAAGGCGAGGTGGCAAACTACGCCTTTACGCCTTTCGACGCTGAGGTAATCAAAATGCCTTTAATTTACTTCGAAATTACGTGATGCGTTTCAAGATGCATATTTCTTTTTCTTTAAATTTTCTTGAAAATTACATTTTTAATAATTTAATAATGAAAATGCAAAAATATGATCATGCTTGTAATTTTGAAAATGATAATGAAAATTGCATATCTTATTTTAATTCAAGATAGAAATCTAATGATTGTACACCTAGTGAGATTAATCTTATTTATGTGCTTGAGAAGCAAGAATGTATATTTTGATGATTTTCATATTGCTTTTCAATGACGATACATGGCTTTTGTCTGGAAGGCTTGATATTTTTCATTGTCTTTGTTTGTTAAATATGATGTATGGTTTTGACATAAGAATAAAGATTTAAGCATGCTATTATAAAGTCAATCATATAAATTAAAACTAAAGAAGTTTTAGGCATTTATAAGAATCATTCAAAATTATGTTCAATGAAACCTTGCTTAATGTTGCAATGAAAATATTAAAGTTTTGATACTATGATTTGACGATTTTATGCATGAGATTTTAAAGTTACACATGATGATTTTTGTCATTGATGGTTTTATGATGAAATTCATTTTACAATCCTAAACGTTGATGCATGTTTTCATTTGACATAAATGAAAAGGCATGCTAACATGAAATCGATCACATAAGATGAAACACTTAAAAAAGGGGAGAAATATATGAATTGATGCTATAAACACTATGCTATGATTATCCCATGCTTGCATCATCAAGAGATATATGAATTGATATGATTGCCATATTTGCAATGCTTATATGAATTGATGCTATGATTGCCAAATTTGCATTACGCCATGTTTGCATCATGCGTTAAGATATCAAGAACTTGTATCATAATTTTACGCATTGATATCTTACCATGTGATGAAATGCTACAATTGATGAACACTTGAAATGTAATCCTCTATCTTATTGATTTTTCAATAAATCTATGCTTGTCATATATGAATTTATTGAATGTAATTTTAAGGATGATTTCAGATTTGACAAATGCTTGATTCGTATTTACGACATAAGATACACTTTAAATATGAATCATGCTTCAATCAGATTAAATGCTTCAATCATTTTCTATCTCTAGAGTTCTCGATTTTGATGAAATACAAGTGATAAATTCATTTATGATATCTTGTAAATCACTTGAATTATGAATGAGTTGTTTATGATGTGTTAAAAGAATCACTTAAAAAGAAAATGCTTTTTCCATCTTATCGAGATTAATGATTTCATGATATTATGTGAATCTCGAAATTGACTTTGATGAAATCGTAATAACGTTATTCATGTTATGAATCTTAAAAATGATAATATGCTTCATGTGATAATATAAATACATGAAACACTTATGATATTCCGTGTATTCATAAAATATTTATCTCATCATCCAATAACTCTTCTTAATATTCCTTATGAGATGAAATGAAATAATGCATGAAATACAAATGAGGAGTTAATGATCATGCATAATAGGATGTAATGAATTCTGACATTTAGATACCATCGTTTGAATATCTATGATCATGTTGCCAAAATGATATATCATGAATGCTTGAATATCATGTTTGATATGCTCATGATGATGATTGATTTTTCGGTATCATGCATAAAAAAAATGAAATGTAATGTTAATGAATTTGTGCATTGAAACTATAATGATGCACAAATAAGAATGATTACTTACCTTTGTCATGATTTAGAAATTGATGTAAAGGGTTTTTCCCTTCTTTTTGACAATGACAAAGGGGGAGATAGATTGCTAGCACAATTCAAGAAAAAAAACAAAAATTACAAAAGAGAAGAAATTGCTATCTTGAACATCACCGATAATTGCTAGCTTGAAATGTCAAGAAAATGCAAAAACTTATTTATTTACTTGCACATATAAAGAGAAGATGCAAATGTAACACTTGCCAAATTGTTTGCTTGCCTCATGTAAAACATTATCTCTTGCTAGTTTGGCATTTTGCTAGCTTGCACTTTGCAAAGAAAGCAAAAATGATACTTCTCAAAAGAGAAGAAAGAGCTTGTTATCTTGAACATCACAAGCTTGCCAAACAAAAATTTGCAAAAGTGCTATCTTGCCTATCTCAAGAAGCAAAACTTGCATATCGTAAAAATTTGCTAGCTTACAACTTGCATATTTCAAGAAGCAAGAGTTGCCTTCTTGAACATCTCTAAATTGCTAGCTTGCAAGTTCTAAAATGTTGCAACATTGCTAGCTTGCATAAAAGTGCTATCTTGTATGCTGTAAAACATGCATATCTAAAACTTGATAGCTTGAATGTTCTAAGCATGATGTAACATTTGCTAAATTTTCTGGCTTCAAAACTGCATGATGATAAAACTTGATATTATGTTTTGCATGCAATGAGTTGAACCAATATCATAAACACTTGATTGTGGTACTTCTTCTTTTTGTTGATGATAAAGGGGGAGAAGTATGTTGATGACATGACATGTTATGCATAAGTTTATGCATAAGTTCATAATGACGTGTTGCAAGTATTCATGATGAATATTGCAATGACTTGAATTCAGTTTGAATTCAAGATTCTGTCAATATGGCATATTGATAGGGGGAGTTTGTTTAAACTCCGTCATCAAGTGGTTGTCATCATTAAAAAGGGGGAGATTGTTGAATCTCGTATTTTGATGATGAAACTACTTGATATATGTTTATAATTTAATCTGCGTTTTGAGTGATGGAGGATGCTTCGATCAGGATGAGATAATTAAAGCAGGAAAATCATGTTGTGCCGGAGGAACATGTCAGAAGATTGGACGTCGGGCCGGTGGATCAATCGACGTATCGACAGAAGGCTTCGGGTCGTGGACTCGGGCATCGGGCCAAGAAGAGCGGGTATTGTGCCAAGGATATCGGAGTTGCGGAGTCAACTGGCCGATTGGGCAATAGGCTGCAGGAAAGGACGATGCACCGAAGAATCGTACGAAGCGTCGAGGGACCAATGACATGCCGGACAACTTGGTTAATTGCTTAGGATTAATTGTCTCGATCGAAGTTTTTGTTTTGAGTGTGCAGGATTAACTACGATGGAAGAAAGACATGCAGCAGGAGTTGTACCGGAGTCATGACAATGATCACGTTGGGAGTTCAAGAGCTCGACGGAAGTTCGGACAGTCGTCAGAGGTTCTGCGGGAACAAATCCGAGAAGTCCAGAAGCTTGCCAAAGGAGCTCGTCGGAACTTGCCAAGTGGATCGTCGCATGTCCAGGAGTTTGCCGGAAGTCAGCAGGAGGATCACCGAGGGTTCGTCGGATGATCGACGGAAGTTCGCCGGAAACTCGCCGGAAGAAGCGATTGACGCACCGGAGCAAGCTGCAGAATTTGTCTTAGGAAATAATCATAGTTAGCACATTGATTAAGCTAGAAATGGGAGGTGATCCCATTAGCCTAATCTTGGGGCAATTGGGCCCCTGAAGAACTCAAATTGGGCCGAATGGATCAACCCATTCGGACCCAGGTTGCTGTGGGAGGTGTAACCGCCCAGGCCAGGAGGTAGCACCGCCCAGGCTATGACTCCCAACGAGACTGGGAGGTGCAACCGCCCCAGCCAAGAGGTGGCACCGCCCCGGGCTCAGTCTCCGCGTGAGACTGGGTGGTGCAACCTCTTCTATCAAGAGGTAGCACCGCCAGAGCTCAAGTTTCGAGCACTGCCAGGCGGTGCAACCTCTCCAGTCAAGCGGTGCAACCGCCTGAGCTTGGTCTTCAAGCTCTGGCAGAGAAGTGCAACCGCCCCTGACAGAGGTGGCACCGCCCAGAGGCTCAGTCTTCGAGCTCTGCCAGGCGGTACAACCGCCCCAGTCAGGAGGTGCAACCGCCTGATCCCGGAATTCCGGGAATTGACAGTTTTGAGCTCCAAATTTGAACTGGGTTAGGGCCAATAAATACCCCACCCATTCAGCACAGAAAACATAGAACACACACTCGAAATCTTGCTGTCTTTCTGTGGTTCTTAGAGCTCAAAACTGCTAGTTCTCCTCTTTCTGTTCTTCAAAGTTTGAGTTGTAAAGAGAGGAGAGAAAACTTCTGTAAGGGTTGTCTCCTAAGCCCGTCAAAAGGATTGAATCTGTAAGAGGATGGTTGGCCTTCGCCTATTGAAGGAAGGCCTCTAGTTGACGTCGGTAACCTCGTCGGTGGAGGAAGCCAAAAGTGGAGTAGGTCAAGATTGACCGAACCACTCTAAATCTCGGTTTGCATTTCCTTTAAGCATTTTACCTTCATTGTAAACTTCTCAATAGCTTACTGCCCTCTGCGATTTTACGAACGAGTTTCATGGTTCAGACGTAAATCTGCGTTTAGACGTAAATCTGCTTTTTCGTATGATCATCATATTGCAGATTGCGTTTACGTTTTGAGCTTTACCATAACTGCACACTGCCTTTATACTCCTGCTTAAACTGCGTCTTATCTAATCAAGTGATTTACGAATCAACATTTAGACGTAAATCTGTTTCTTCGTACGAACACCGGATTTTAGTTTGCGCCGATATTCTGGTTTTCATCATAGCTGCAAACTGCCTGCATAGTTTGACTTTAACCTTGCTTAGTATCAACTTTCATACAGAAGTTGTTTTTATCGTTCGAACACAGCTTTCGATTTTAATCGCATAAAGTTTTCCGCTACACTAATTCACCCCCCCCCCCCTCTTAGTGTTTTCGATCCTAACAGGTACCACCGCTTAACACACTGACATTTGGTGATACCATCGCTTAATATAGTTTGGGAGACCGTGTTTGGCCGGTACCACTGCCCAATCTAGCAATACCATCGTTTGATATAGTCTTGAAGACTATGTCTGGGCAGTACCTGTTAGGATCGAGAGCACTAAGAGGGGGGGTGAATTAGTGCAGCGGAAATCTTTCAGCGATTTAAAAACCAAAGCTGCGTTCGTCCGATAAAAACGATTTCGATGTAAAAGCCGATTCTAAGATTACTTAAGATTAAGCGCAGTTTACGTCTAAGCACAATTTACGTCTAAACTGAGTTTGCGTCTAAATACAGTTTGCGTCTAAACGCACTTTTGCGTCTAAACACAGTTTTACGTCTAAACGCAGTTTTGCGTCTAAACTCAGTTTACGTCTAAACGCAGTTTTACGTCTAAACGCAGTTTGCGTCTAAAAGTAGTTTATGTCTAAAACACAGTTTTATGTCTAAACACAGTTTGCGTAGTTTGCGTCTAAACACAGTTTTGCGTCTAAACTCAGTTTACGTCTAAACGCAGTTTTATGTCTAAACGCAGTTTGCGTCTAAACGCAGTTTTACGTCTAAACATAGTTTTACGTTTAAAAGAAGTTTACGTCTAAAACACAGTTTTATGTTTAAACACAATTTGCGCAGTTTACGTTTAAACGCAGTTTTACGTCTAAACGCAGTTTGCGTCTAAACGTAGTTTTACGTCTAAACGTAGTTTGCGTCTAAAACAGTTTCAAAGGGATCTAAACTTAGAAGCTAGTTCATAAAAAGCGCAGAAGACAGTTTTGCAGAATCAAAACACAAACGTAAGTTGATCGTACGAAAAACACAGATTTACGTCTGAATGCAGATTCGAAAAGATCAGCACTTAGAACTTGTTCGTAAAGGCGCAGAGAGCAGTAGTTATGTAGGAGGTTTGCAGTAATGATAAGGTACTCGAAATAAAAGCAAACCAGAGATTTAGAGTGGTTCGGTCAGTCTTGACCTACTCCACTTTTGGCTTCCTCCTCCGACGAGGTCACCGACGTCAACTAGCTGCCTTCCTTCAATGGGCGAAGGCCAACTGCCCTTTTACAGTTTCACTCCTTTTGATGGGCTCAGGAGACAACCCTTACAGAACCTTTCTCTCCTCACTTTTACAATTCAGAAGCTTAAAGAACGGAAGGAGGAGACTTAAAGGCTTTACAACAATTTTGAGCTCTTAGAATCACAGAAAGAATCAAGATTTCGGTGTAGGTCTATGTAATTTCTGTGCTGAATGGGTGGGGTATTTATAGGCCCCAACCCAGTTCAAATTTGAAGCTCAAAACGATCAAATCCCGGAATTCTGGGATCAGGCGGTTGCACCTCCTGACTGGAGAGGTTGCACCGCCTGGCAGAGCTCGGAGACTGAGCCCAGGCGGTTACACCTCTCTGTCAGGGGCGGTTGCACCTCTTTGCCAGAGCTCGAAGACCGAGCTCAGGCAGTGCTACCTCTCTGTCAGGGAGGTTGCACCGCCCAGTCTAGCTCGAAGACTGAGCTCAGGCGGTTGCACCTCCTGGCTGGGGCGGTTGCACTGCCCAGTCTCACTGGGAGACTTAGCCCAGGCGGTGCCACCTCCTGGCCTAGGCGGTTGCACCTCCTGGTGTAATCAGGGTCCGAATGGTTAGCTCCATTCGACCCAATTTCAATCTTTTCAGGGGCCTAATTGCCCCAAGATTAAGCTAATGGGATCACCTCCCATTTTCCAACTTAATCAACGTGCTAACTACGATTAAATCTAAGACAATTTCTGCAGCTTTGCTCCGATGCGTCAATCGCTTCTTCCGGCGAGTTTCCGGCGAACTTCCGTCGATCATCCGATGAACCCTCGGTGATTCTTCTGTGGACTTCTTGCAAACTCCTGGACTTTGCGACGATCCACTTGGCGAGTTCCGACGAGCTTCGCTTGGCAAGCTTCTGGACTTCTCGGATCTGTTCTCGCAGAACCTCCGACGACCGTCCGAACTTCCGTCGAACTCTCGAACTCCCAACGTGATCATGATCTTGACTCCAGCGCAATTCCTGCTGCTTGTCTAACTTTCATCGTAGTTAATCCTGCACACTTATCTCAACACATAGATTAGACAACAAATGATAATTGACTTCATCATCAAAATCCGAGATTTAACAATCTCCCCCTTTTTGATGATGACAATCAATTGATAATGGAGTTATCCTTAACTCTCCTTATCTATATGCCATAGTTGAGATAAGTCAACCTTGAATTCAAGACCTAAGAATTCAAGTGACGTATTGATAAGTTAGATCAGTTAAACTTATCAATACTCCCATCATGATACCCATCATGATGTATCTCTTAAAGAATGATGTCAAGGCTTGACATACATCATCAAGTTTGTATGATTGTGTTTGTAACTATTCATCATGTAATTGAATATTATCATATAAAGCTGCGAATGACTATTACATGATGCACACATTTGAGATTTTCTAGCAAGTTTGCATTTACTTCACTAGATAGGATATCAACTCAAGACATAATGCAAACTATAGCACATGTTCATATATCTCTTGGTGATGCAAGGATGGCATAACCATAACATTGTTTATAGCATCACTCAAGTATTTGCAACTATGACATAGACATGATCATGGCAGTGTTTATCAATTCATATGTTTCTCCCCCTTTGTCATCAACAAAAAGCATGGTAATTGTGATACCAGGAAAACAATATTAGCAAGCTTATAGAGGAATTTTACATAGATTGCTTTGAAAACTTCTTCCCCTTTTTGTTATAATCCATTTTACCCGCAAAGATATTACAGGATGAAATACATACACAGGAATCACTTTATCAGATTTATTTCAGAAACTTATGAAAGTGTACGAATAAATCTGTTTTATAGCATTCGAACAAATAAGATGCATTTGGACAAGATTTTGTTACAGATTTTCACATATAAACATGGCAATCAAGTGATTTGATCATTCAATATAGTCCGAAAAATAAGTTTATTTATTCGGACACATCAACATTCCTAATTCTCTTTTAATGAAATCAAATTGTTCTTCACTTAGAGGTTTTGTAAAAATGTCAGCCAGTTGATGTTTGGTATCAATGAACTCTATGGTTACGTCATGATTAGTGACATGATCTCGTATAAAGTGATGTCTAATATCAATATGTTTTGTTCTTGAGTGTTGTATAGGATTTTTAGTTAAGCATATTGCACTCGTGTTATCACATTTAATGGGAATATCTTTAAGATTAACTTTGTAATCTTCTAAAGTGTTTTTCATCCATACAACTTGTGCACAGCATGCACTTGCTGCAATATATTCAGCTTCGGTGTTGATAGAGCAACCGAGCTTTGTTTCTTAGATGACCAGGATACAAGGGCATGTCCTAAAAATTGACATGATCCTGATGTGCTTTTTCTATCTAGTTTATAGCCAGCGAAGTCCGCATCAGCATAAGCTGTTAACTCAAAATTTTCTGATTTTGGGTACCATAATCCTAGATTTGTGGTTCCATTAAGATATCTAAGTATTCTTTTGACTGCTTTGAGATGAGATATCTTAGGGTTTGATTGAAATCTAGTACAAAGTCCTACACTGAACATGATGTCTGGTCTGGTGGCAGTGAGGTAAAGTAAACTTCCTATCATACCCCTATAAGTCTTTTGATTAAAGCTTTCTCCACTTTCATCAATTTCTAACTTAGTGGAGGTGCTCATTGTTGAATCTCGTATTTTGATGATGAAACTACTTGATATATGTTTATGATTTAATCTACGTTTTGAGTGACGCAGGATGCTTCGATCAGGATGAGACAATTAAAGCAGGAAAATCATGTTGTGCCGAAGGAACATGTTAGAAGATTGGACGTCGGGCCGGTGGATCGGTCGACGTATCGACAGAAGGCTTCGGGCCGTGGACTCGGGCATCGGGCCAAAAAGAGCGGGTATTGTGCCAAGGATATCGGAGTTGCGGAGTCAACTGGCCGATTGGCCAATAGGCTGCAGGAGAGGACGATGCGCCGAAGAATCGGACGAAGCGTCGAGGGACCAATGACATGCCGGACAACTTGGTTAAATTGCTTAGGATTAATTGTCTCGATCGAAGTTTTGTTTTAAGTGTGCAGGATTAACTACGATGAAAGTTAGACAAGCAGCAGGAGTTGCGCCGAAGTCAAGTTCATGATCACGTTGGGAGTTCAAGAGTTCGACGGAAGTTCGGACGGTCGTCGGAGGTTCTGCGGGAACAGATCCGAGAAGTCCAGAAGCTTGCCAAGCGAAGCTCGTCGGAACACGCCAAGTGGATCGTCGCAAGTCCAAGAGTTTGCCGGAAGTCCGCAGAAGAATCACCGAGGGTTCATCGGATGATCGACGGAAGTTCGCCGGAAACTCGCTGGAAGAAGCGATTGACGCATCGGAGCAAAGCTGCAGAAATTGTCTTAGATTTAATCGTAGTTAGCACGTTGATTAAGTTGGAAAATGGGAGGTGATCCCATTAGCTTAATCTTGGGGCAATTGGGCCCCTGAAAAGATTGAAATTGGGTCGAATGGAGCTAACCATTCGGACCCTGATTGCACCAGGAGGTGCAACCGCCTAGGCCAGGAGGTGGCACCGCCTGGGCTAAGTCTCCCAGCGAGACTGGGCAGTGCAACCACCCCAGCTAGGAGGTGCAACCGCCTGAGCTCAGTCTTCGAGCTAGACTGGGCGGTGCAACCTCCCTGACAGAGAGGTAGCACCGCCTGAGCTCGGTCTTTGAGCTCTGGGAGAGAGGTGCAACCGCCTCAGTCAAGTGGTGGCACCGCCTGGGGCTCAGTCTCCGAGCCAGACTCAGGCGGTGCAACCGCCCCTGACAGAGAGGTGCAACCGCCTGGGCTCAATCTCCGAGCTTTGCTAGGCGTTGCAACCTCTCCAGTCAGGAGGTGCAACCGCCTGATCCCGGAATTCCGGGATCAGATCGTTTTGAGCTCCAAATTTGAACTGGGTTGGGGCCTATAAATACCCCACCCATTCAGCACAGAAAGAGCAAGAGACCTACACCGAAATCTTGATCTTCTCTATGATTCCTTAGCTCAAAATTGTTAAAAAGCCTTTAAGTTCTCCTCCTTCTGTTCTTCAAAGTCTTGAGTTGTAAAGAGAGGAGAGAAAGGTTCTGTAAGGGTTGTCTCCTGATCCCGTCAAAAGGAGTGAAACTGTAAAAGGGCAGTTGGCCTTCGCCTATTGAAGGAAGGCCTCTAGTTGACGTCGGTGACCTCGTCGGTGGAGGAAGCCAAAGTGGAGTAGGTCAAGACTGACCGAACCACTCTAAATCTCTGGTTTGCTTTTACTTTGAGCACTTTATCATTACTGCAAACCTCCTACATAGCTACTTCCCTCTGCGCTTTTACGAACAAGTCTCTAAGTTCTGATTTTTCCGAATCTGCATTTAGACGTAAATCGGTGTTTTCGTACGATCTTTACATTGCAGTTTACGTTTACATTCTGATTCCATTTATAACTGCAAACTGTCTTCTATGCTTTTACGAACGAGTTTCTAAGTTCAGATCTTTCTAAAACTGCGCAAATTGCGTTTAGACGTAAAACTCCGTTTAGACGTAAAACTGCATTTAGACGTAAAACTGCGTTTAGACGTAAACTGCACAAACTGTGTTTAGACGCAAACTGCGTTTAGACGTAAACTGAGTTTAGACGCAAACTGCGTTTAGGCGCAAACTATGTTTACACGCAAACTGCGTTTAGACGTAAACTGAGTTTAGACGTAAAACTGCGTTTAGACGCAAACTGCGTTTAGACGCAAACTGCGTTTAGATGCAAACTGAGTTTAGACGCAAGCTGCGTTTAGACGCAAACTGTGTAAACTACGCTTAATCTTAAGATCGGCTTTTACATAGAAATCGCTTTTATTGAACAAACGCAGCTTTCGTTTTTAATCGCTGAAAGATTTCCGCTGCACTAATTCACCCCCCCCCCCCCCCCTCTTAGTGCTCTTGATCCTAACAATTGGTATCAGAGCGGGGTATTTCTTATTTCGGATTTACACCCGAGAGAAATGGCTCTTCAAGAGGGCTTTTCGGTCTTTCGTCCACCGTTCTTTAACGGATTGGACTACACTTATTGGAAAACTCGAATGAGAGTTTTCTTGATTTCTCTAAATCTCGATTTATGGAATATCGTTGAAAACAGTTTTCAACTTCCCTCTAAACCAATGAACGAATGGTCGGATTTGGAAAAGAAGTATTTTTCTTTAAACGCAAAGGCTATGAATGCCTTATTTTGCGCTTTGGACAAAAATGAGTTCAATCGGATTTCCACGTGCGAAACGGCTTTTGACATCTGGCGAACACTTGAAATCACGCACGAGGGAACTAGTAGAGTCAAAGACTCGAAAGTTAACTTTTTATTGCATGATTTCGAGCTTTTTCAAATGCAACCAAGCGAGACTATAGGTGACATGTACACCCGTTTTACGGATGTCGTCAATAATTTAAGAGCTCTTGGAAAATGTTTTTCGGATTTTGAACTCGTAAATAAAATTTTGCGTTCTCTTTCTAAAAAGTGGGATTCAAAAGTAACTGCAATACAAGAAGCTAAAAATCTAAACAACTTACCACTTGAAGAACTAATTGGTTCATTGATGACATATGAAATGGTGCACAATGCACATGATGAACATGTTGAACACAATCACCTTCCAAAGAACAGGAAGGATTTGGAAATCTTGACAAATGAATGCCACTTGAGCGATGACTCAAGTGATGAGGACAATGATGAACAAACCAACCTTCCAAAGAACAGGAAGGATTTGGGACATAGAACATTTGAAGACCACTCGAGCATAAGCTCAAGTGATGGTGAACTTAAACTACAAATGAAACGAAAATTAAAAAGCAAAAAGAATCGAACTACTTGCTTTAAACACAAGAAGAAGAACAAAAATTGGGATGAATCGAGCTCCTCTGAAGACGAGAAAGTCAACAAAAGCGAGGCGGCAAACTACGCCTTACCAGCCTACGACATTGAGGTAATTAAAATGCCTTTTGTTTATTTTAAAATTACTTGATGCTTTCATGATATATTTTCTTTTTTAGTTTAGAATTAATTTTCTTGAAAATTACATGTTTAAAAATAAAAATACAAAAATTATGATCATGCTGATAATTTCGAAAATGATAATATTGCATGATAAACAAACAAAATGATTTTGATCATGGTTGAGAAGTAATAATGTGTATCATGTTTGATTAACATTGTTGAATGAAATCACGTTTGATTTAAAGTAATGCATAAAGATGTAATATTAAATGGTTATTAACAATTTTATGCATGAGATTTTAAGTTATCCATGATCATGAGCTTGTTTGATCTTCTTGATTTAATTTCAAGATCTATAGCAAAAATCATGTCTGAATATATGAAAGTGTTAATTTCATTTTCGGATTCACTTAACAATTGGTATCCTAACAATCAGATTTTCTCATACACTTATGAAAAATATTTTTCTAAAATGGATTTGATGAAATGATTCCTGCTTATAAATTCCATCTTGAAATATGAATGATAGTGTTTTTGCTTGCAAAGATTTGTTTCACGTTCATATCTCCTATGATTCATGTGCAGAAAAAGAATTTATAAATCATAATACAATGAGATTTCTTATGCAAAAATAAAGTGCTTTTGTGATTCTTTGCTAAAGAGAATAATCATAATCATGATCTTGATAATTATAATATGAAGCTCTTTATAAATCAAGATCGTTCATTATGCTCCCTACATTTATCAAAAAGGAGTTCTTCAAATGAAATGCAATTCAATGAAGTGTCATATTGATATCTTGAAACTTGGAATATTTTAAAATGTGATCTTGATAAGAATGTTTCAAGTTGCTCTTTGTACTATATCTTTTCGAATGAATCATGAGCCTTGATATCATATATTTCATAATACAAGATTTCTTTGCCTTATGTCTTGAACTTTCATGCTTATCTTAATTTGGCATATAAAGACTAAGGCATGCTTAGATGAAAAAGAATCTCTTAAAAAAAAAAAATGCTTTTCCCATCTGATCGAGATTAATGATTTCATGATATTTTGTGAATCTCGAAATTAATTTTAATGACTTGATTATGAATTTCAAGTTAATGATTTGATTTGAACAAGTTTTATCTAAATCATAATCTTGATCTTGCAAAATTGAAGTCACAAATAATATCTTGTGGTATTCATGAATTGATACTCACAATATGAAAGCATTGATATTCATGACTTGAATTGGATTGAAACATTGTATGCTTAAATTAATCATTCTCCTGTGTTTCAAAAATTCCTTAAATGCCTTATGTGATGATTGAAAACTAACTTGCTTTATGATGAATCACAAATCATGACTTGATCTATGATGTAAATGCCTTGAAATGATTGAAATATTTAACACTTTTATGCTCTTCCCCCTACTTTCTTCTTGTTTTCAATGATAAAATAGGGAGAAGTTTTGATCATGCATGGTAGGATATAATTTGACAAAATTGATACCATCATGATATGAAACATTTATGATGTGCAATTATGCATGCAATACTTGTGCTTTCTAATTATGATGTGATGTATTGCATATGATGTAAATCATGATTTAAAATGCTATGAGTGCCAAGTTACACATTTTGAGAAGAAATTGTTATATTGAAACATTAATGTAATAATGAATGGTGATATGATATCATGCATGTAATACTTCAACTTATGATAATGATGCATGCAATGATAAAATATTCATGATGAAAATTTGTCTTGACATTCATGACTTGATTATTCATCCTTTGTCATGATTTTAAAATCATTGTAAAAGGAAAAAGAACTACAAAACTGTATTCTTCCTTTCTTTTTGACAATGACAAAGGGGGAGATAGCTAGCTTGTACAAGTCTAGAAGATGCAAAAACTTGATTGCTAGCTTGCCTATCTTAAGTAGCAAAGATTGCTAACTTGCTTATTTCAAGAAGAAAAATTGTCTTCTTGAACATCACCATCTTGAATATCTCAAGAAGCAAAACTTGCAATTTGCACATTGCAATAGGAAGCAAGAATCATGAGCTTACACAAGAAAGCTATCTTGCATTTGCTTTCGAAATTTTTGCTAGCTTATATATTGTGAAACTTGTATATCGTAAAAATTGCTAGCTTGTTGGTCTAAAGAGAAGCAAAAAGTTGCTATCTCAAAAGAAGCTAATGTGCTATCTTGCCTATCTCAAGAGGCAAAAATGCTAACTTGCGCATCTAGCAAAGTGAACAAAATTTTCAAGAAGCAAGAGTTGCCTTCTTGAACATCTCTAATTTGCTAGCTTGCATGATATAGAACTTGCTATCTTGAACATTACCAAAAGTGCTATCTTATATGCTATAAAACTTGCATATCTAAAACTTGATAGCATGAATGTTCTAAGCATGATGTAACACTTGCTAAATCTTCTAGCTCCAAGATTGCATGATGATAAAACTTGATATTATGTTTTTCATGCAATGAGTTGAACCAATATCACACACTTGATTGTGGTACTTCTCCTTTTTGTTGATGACAAAGGGGGAGAAATATGTTGATGACATGACATGTGATGCATAAGTTTATGCATATGTTCATGTCGACGTGTTGCAAGTATTCATGATGAATATTGCAATGACTTGAATTCAGTTTGAATTCAAGGTTCTATCAATATGGCATATTGATAGGGGGAGTTTGTTTAAACTCCGGGAGTTAAGTTTAACTCCGTCATCAAGTGGTTGTCATCATCAAAAAGGGGGAGATTGTTGAATCTTGTATTTTGATGATGAAACTACTTGATATATGTTTATGATTTAATCTGCGTTTTGAGTGACGCAGGATGCTTCGATTAGGATGAGACAATTAAAGCAGGAAAATCATGTTGTGCCGAAGGAACATGTTAGAAGATTGGACGTCGAGCCGGTGGATCGGTCGACGTATCGACAGAAGGCTTCGGGCCGTGGACTCGGGCATCGGGCCAAGAAGAGCGGGTATTGTGCCAAGGATATCGGAGTTGCGGAGTCAACTGGCCGATTGGCCAATAGGCTGCAGGAGAGGACGATGCGTCGAAGAATCGGACGAAGCGTCGAGGGACCAATGACATGCCGGACAACTTGGTTAAATTGCTTAGGATTAATTGTCTCGATCGAAGTTTTGTTTTCAGTGTGCAGGATTAACTACGATGAAAGTTAGACAAGCAGCAGGAGTTGCGCCGAAGTCAAGTTCATGATCACGTTGGGAGTTCGAGAGTTCGACGGAAGTTCGGACGGTCGTCGGATGTTCTGCGGGAACAGATCCGAGAAGTCCAGAAGCTTGCCAAGCGAAGCTCGTCGGAACTCGCCAAGTGGATCGTCGCAAGTCCAGGAGTTTGCCGGAAGTCCGTAGAAGAATCACCGAGGGTTCATCGGATGATCGACGGAAGTTCGCCGGAAACTCGCCGGAAGAAGCGATTGACGCATCGGAGCAAAGCTGCAGAAATTGTCTTAGATTTAATCATAGTTAGCACGTTGACTAAGTTGGAAAATGGGAGGTGATCCCATTAGCTTAATCTTGGGGCAATTGGGCCCCTGAAAAGATTGAAATTGGGCCGAATGGAGCTAACCATTCGGACCCTGATTGCACCAGGAGGTGCAACCGCCTAGGCCAGGAGGTGGCACCGCCTGGGCTAAGTCTCCCAGCGAGACTGGGCGGTGCAACCGCCCCAGCCAGGAGGTGCAACCGCTTGAGCTCAGTCTTCGAGCTAGACTGGGCGGTGCAACCTCCCTAACAGAGAGGTAGCACCGCCTGAGCTCGGTCTTCGAGCTCTGGCGGAGAGGTGCAACCGCCTCAGTCAAGAGGTGGCACCGCCTGGGCGCAATCTCTGAACTCTGCCAGGCGGTGCAACCTCTCCAGTCAGGAGGTGCAACCGCCTGATCCCGGAATTCCGGGATTTGATCGTTTTGAGCTCCAAATTTGAACTGGGTTGGGGCATATAAATACCCCACCCATTCAGCACAGAAAGAGCAAGAGACCTACACCGAAATCTTGATCTTCTCTGTGATTCTTGAGCTCAAAATTGTTGAAAAGCCTTTAAGTTCTCCTCCTTCTGTTCTTCAAAGTCTTGAGTTGTAAAGAGAGGAGAGAAAGGTTCTGTAAGGGTTGTCTCCTGATCCCGTCAAAAGGAGTGAAACTGTAAAAGGGCAGTTGGCCTTCGCCTATTGAAGGAAGGCCTCTAGTTGACGTCGGTGACCTCGTCGGTGGAGGAAGCCAAAGTGGAGTAGGTCAAGACTGACCGAACCACTCTAAATCTCTGGTTTGCTTTTACACTGAGCACTTTATCATTATTGCAAACCTCCTACATAGCTACTGCCCTCTGCGCTTTTACGAACAAGTCTCTAAGTTCTTATTTTTTCGAATCTGCATTCAGACGTAAATCGGTGTTTTCGTACGATCTTTACATTGCAGTTTACGTTTACGTTCTGATTCCATTTATAACTACAAACTGTCTTCTGTGCTTTTACGAACGAGTTTCTAAGTTCAGATCTTTCTAAAACTGCGCAAATTGCGTTTAGACGTAAAACTACGTTTAGACGTAAAAGTACGTTTAGACGTAAAACTGCGTTTAGACGTAAACTGCACAAACTGTGTTTAGACGCAAACTGCGTTTAGACGTAAACTGAGTTTAGACGTAAACTGCATTTAGGCGCAAACTGTGTTTAGATGCAAACTGCGTTTAGACATAAACTGAGTTTAGACGTAAAACTGCGTTTAGACGCAAACTGCGTTTAGACGCAAACTGCGTTTAGACACAAACTGAGTTTAGACGCAAACTGCGTTTAGACGCAAACTGCATAAACTGCGCTTAATCTTAAGATCGACTTTTACATCGAAATCGCTTTTATTAAACAAACGCAGCTTTCGTTTTTAATCGCTGAAAGATTTTCGCTGCACTAATTCACCCCCCCCCTCTTAGTGCTCTCGATCCTAACACTCATAGGGGTGTTAATAGCCTTTGAGTTGTTCATATTAAACTTTTTTAATAAATTCATAGCATATTTTGTTTGACTAATAAAGATGTCGTTGCTTAATTGTTTGATTTGTAAACCTAAGAAGAATGTTAATTCTCCCATTAAGCTCATTTCGAATTCAAGACTCATGGTTCTAGCAAAAGATTCACAAAGAGATTCATTTGTAGAGCCAAAGATAATATCATCAACATAAATCTGAACAATGAGAAAATTATTTTCAAAATTCTTGATAAATAATGTAGTATCAACCTTGCCTTTTGTGAAATTATTTTCGATAAGAAAAGAACTAAGTCTCTCATACCAAGCCCTTGGGGCTTGTTTTAAACCATAGAGAGCTTTAGTTAATCTAAACACATGATTAGGGAGGCTATCATTTTCAAAACCAGGAGGTTGTTCAACATAAACTTCTTCGGAGATAAAGCCATTTAGAAAAGCGCTTTTAACATCCATTTGAAACAACTTAAAATTATTACTGCTAGCGTAGGCAAGGAGCATCCTTATGGCTTTCAATCGAGCCATAGGAGCGAAGGTTTCTTCGTAATCGATACCTTCTTCTTGGTTGAAACCTTTGGCCACTAATCTAGCCTTGTTTCTAACCATGATACCATTTTCATTTTGCTTGTTTCTGAAGACCCATTTAGTACCAATAATGGCCTAGGAACAAGCTTCCACACTTCATTTCTCTCAAATTGATTTAATTCATCTTGCATTGCGATAATCCATGAATCATCTTTCATGGCTTCATCAATGCATTTGGGTTCAATTTGGGAGAGAAAGGCGGCATTCGCACAAAAGGTTTTAAGAGAAGATCGTGTTTGAACCCCCTTTGATGTATCTCCTAGGATTAGCTCCTGAGGGTGAGCATCTACATACTTCCAATCCTTGGGTAAGGATATTTCGGAAGTGGATGCATCCAGGTTGTTAGTTGGAGAAGGGGTTTCATTTAAATTCAAGGAATCAAAATTAACATCTTCATCAAGATCATTTTTCGTGATTTCGGAAATCTCATTGAAAACAACATGAATGGATTCTTCAATAATTAGAGTTCTTTTATTGAAGATACGAAAGGCTTTAGAAATTGTAGAATAACCAAGAAAGATTCCTTCATCGGATTTAGCATCAAATTTTCCTAAGTTGTCTTTTTCATTCAAGATAAAACACTTACACCCAAAGACTTTAAAATATGAAACGTTGGGTTTTTTATTGTTCCATAACTCATAGGGAGTTTTGTTTAGTAGAGGTCTCACAAGAACTCTATTTAAAATGTAGCATGCAGTATTTACGGCTTCGGCCCAAAAATATTTGGGTAGGTTGTGTTCATTCAACATGGTTCTTGCCATTTCTTGTAAATTTCGATTTTTTCTTTCTACAACTCCATTTTGTTGAGGGTTTCTAGGAGTAGAGAAATTATGGTTGTATCCATTGAGTTCACAAAATTCCTGGAAATCATGGTTTTGAAATTCACCACCATGATCACTTCTAATTGACGAAATCATAGAACCTTTCTCATTCTGAACGAGTTTGCAAAACTTGGTAAAAGATCTAAGGCATTCACTTTTTTGTTTTAAGAAGTAAGTCCATGTGTATCTGCTATAGTCATCCACGATGACGAAAGCGTATTTGCTACCTCCTAGGCTTGATGTGGAGATGGGTCCGAACAAGTCCATATGGATCAATTGTAAGGGCCTAGAGGTGCTTATTTGATTTTTAGATTTGAAGCTACTCATAATTTGTTTACCTAATTGGCAAGCATCACATACATTATCTTTGATGAACTTGATATGAGGAATTCCTCTTACAAGTTCTTTGGATGATATTTGAGTGATTAGCTTCATGCTAGCATGACCTAATCTTCTGTGCCATATCCAAGCATTCTCATTTAAAGCAGAAAAACATATTTCATTACATAAATCATTGATGTCAATAGTGTATACGTTATTTTGTTTTAATGCAATCATAGATATGTTTTTGTATGGTTTTTCAATGATGCAAGCATTAGATTCAAATCTGATAATATATCCTTTATCACACAATTGACTAATGCTCAAGAGGTTATGTTTTAGACCATCAACTAGCAAAACATCTTCAATAGAGAAGTTGGATTTGTTACCTATGGTTCCTTTGCCAATGATTTTACCCTTGTTGTTGTCTCTGAAGGTGACATATCCTTCGTCTATGCTAGTGAGCTTAGAGAATTGGGATGGATCTCCGGTCATATGCCTTGAGCATCCACTATCAAGGTACCATCTCTTGCTCCTAGCTTGCGATGGTTTAGTTTTCTACAAGAAAGGATGATGTTTAGGTACCCATTTGCTTTTGGGTTCCTCACAAATAGATCTACATTTTCTATCATGTTGCATAGAATTTGTCATGGTTCCTTTAGGAACCCAAATCAATTTGTTTGGACTAATTTTCCTGAATGGACAATAATGCGTCCTGTGTCCAAACTTACAACAAAAGTTGCATTTGCTTTGATGTCTAACATGTAAGATGGGGCCTTTTACGAAGGTAGTTGGATTTTGGTGAGGACTCCTCACAAATCCAATCCCACTTCTTTTGGGAACATGACCCTTGTTTGTAAGGATAATGTTTAATGACTTGCTACCAACCTCGAATTTCTTCAACGTGTCCTTAAGTAGCAAGTTTTCTTTTTGAAAAGTTTCTAGATCATGGCATTTTATGCATGAGTTTAAACTATCACTATGTTCAGCATTTAACTTATCAAACTTGTAAATAAGACTATCATACTCCTTTTTTAGCAATTTGTATTTACCACTAATAGTCTTACACTCATCAAACAATTCATGGAAAGCATTTAATAATTCATCGAATGATAAATCTGCATCTAATGAATTTGTTACCTCATCTTCGATGGCCATTAGGGCGTAATGAGCAACTTGCTCGGTGTTGGTCTCCTCTTCTTCGGACGCGCTTGAGTCGTCCCATGTTGCTTGAAGCGCCTTCTTCTTTGATGTTCTTCTTTTGACTTGGGGACAATCACTCTTGTAGTGTCCCGGCTTTTTGCATTCATAGCAGATCACTTGGTCCTTCTTGGGTTCAAGTTTATTTTTCGCATCATTCTTAAACTTGTTTCTTTTAAAGAACTTTTTAAACTTTCTTGTTAAAAGTGCCAAGTCATCATCACAGTCCTCATCACTTGAGTTTTCTCTCAAGTGGCATTCAAAAGTTTTGAGTGCCATATCCTTCCTGTTCTTTGGAAGGATGTCTTCTTGCTCTTCATGAGCTTTACAAGTCATTTCGTAGGTCATTAATGACCCGATTAGTTCTTCAAGAGGGAAGTTGCGCAGATCTTTTGCCTCTTTAATAGCAGTGACTTTAGGATCCCAACTCTTAGGAAGGGATCTTAGTATCTTATTTACGAGTTCAAAATCCGAAAAACTTTTTCCGAGTCCTTTCAGACCGTTGACGACATCCGTGAAACGAGTAAACATGTCGCCAAAGGTTTCACTCGGTTTCATTCGGAAAAGTTCAAAAGAATGCAACAACTGATTGATTTTTGACTCTTTCACTCTACTTGTGCCCTCGTGGGTCACTTCAAGTGTGTGCCAAATATCAAATGCAGTTTCGCAAGTTGAAACACGATTAAACTCGTTTTTATCAAGTGCGCAAAATAAGGCATTCATAGCCTTTGCATTAAGAGCGAAAGCCTTCTTTTCCAATTCATTCCAATCGATCATTAGAAGAGAAGACTTTGAAAATCCGTTTTCAACAAGGTTCCACAGTTCAAAATCCATAGAAATAAGAAAGATCCTCATTCGGGTCTTCCAGTAGGTGTAGTCCGTCCCATTGAACATGGGTGGACGTGTAATAGAATGCCCCTCTTGGTTTCCGGCGTTTGCCATCTCTCTTGGGTTTTAATCCGTTAGAGAGTTAACCTCGCTCTGATACCAATTGTTAGGATCGAGAGCACTAAGAGGGGGGGTGAATTAGTGCAACGGAAATCTTTCAGCGATTTAAAAACGAAAGCTACGTTCGTCCGATAAAAACGATTTCGATGTAAAAGCCGATTCTAAGATTACTTAAGATTAAGCGCAGTTTACGTCTAAGCACAGTTTACGTCTAAACTGAGTTTGCGTCTAAATACAGTTTACGTCTAAACGCAGTTTTGCGTCTAAACACAGTTTTACGTCTAAACGCAGTTTTGCATCTAAACTCAGTTTACGTCTAAACGCAGTTTTACGTCTAAACACAGTTTGCGTCTAAACACAGTTTTGCGTCTAAACTCAGTTTACGTCTAAACGCAGTTTTACGTCTAAACACAGTTTACGTCTAAACGCAATTTTACGTCTAAACGTAGTTTTACGTTTAAAAGAAGTTTACGTCTAAAACACAGTTTTATGTTTAAACACAATTTGCGCAGTTTACGTTTAAACGCAATTTTACGTCTAAACACAGTTTGCGTCTAAACGCAGTTTTACGTCTAAACGTAGTTTGCGTCTAAAATAGTTTCAAAGGGATCTAAACTTAGAAGCTAGTTTATAAAAAGCGCAGAAGACAGTTTTGCAGAATCAAAACACAAACATAAGCTGATCGTACGAAAAACACAGATTTACGTCTGAATGCAGATTCGAAAAGATCAGCACTTAGAACTTGTTCGTAAAGGCGCAGAGAGCAGTAGTTATGTAGGAGGTTTGTTGTAATGATAAGGTACTCGAAATAAAAGCAAACCAGAGATTTAGAGTGGTTCGGTCAGTCTTGACCTACTCCACTTTTGGCTTCCTCCTCCGACGAGGTCACCGACGTCAACTAGCTGCCTTCCTTCAATGGGCGAAGGCCAACTGCCCTTTTACAGTTTCACTCCTTTTGATGGGCTCAGGAGACAACCCTTACAGAACCTTTCTCTCCTCACTTTTACAATTCAGAAGCTTAAAGAACAGAAGGAGGAGACTTAAAGGCTTTACAACAATTTTGAGCTCTTAGAATCACAGAAAGAATCAAGATTTCGGTGTATGTCTATGTAATTTCTGTGCTGAATGGGTGGGGTATTTATAGGCCCCAACCCAGTTCAAATTTGGAGCTCAAAACGATCAAATCCCGGAATTCCGGGATAAGGCGGTTGCACCTCCTGACTGGAGAGGTTGCACCGCCTGGCAGAGCTCGGAGACTGAGCCCAGGCGGTTGCACCTCTCTGTCAGGGGCGGTTGCACCTCTCTGCTAGAGCTCGAAGACCGAGCTCAGGCGGTGCTACCTCTCTGTCAGGGAGGTTGCACCGCCCAGTCTAGCTCGAAGACTGAGCTCATGCGGTGCTACCTCTCTGTCAGGGAGGTTGCACCGCCCAGTCTAGCTCGAAGACTGAGCTCAGGCGGTTGCACCTCCTGGCTGGGGCGGTTGCACCGCCCAGTCTCGCTGGGAGACTTAGCCCAGGCGGTGCCACCTCCTGGCCTAGGCGGTTGCACCTCCTGGTGCAATCAGGGTCCGAATGGTTAGCTCCATTCGGCCCAATTTCAATCTTTTCAGGGGCCCAATTGCCCCAAGATTAAGCTAATGGGATCACCTCCCATTTTCCAACTTAATCAACGTGCTAACTACGATTAAATCTAAGACAATTTCTGCAGCTTTGCTCCGATGCGTCAATCGCTTCTTCCGGCGAACTTCCGTCGATCATCCGATGAACCCTCGGTGATTCTTTTGCGGACTTCCGGCAAACTCCTGGACTTTGTGACGATCCACTTGGCGAGTTTCGACGAGCTTCGCTTGGCAAGCTTTTGGACTTCTCGGATCTGTTCTCGCAGAACCTCCGACGACTATCCGAACTTCCGTCGAACTCTCGAACTCCCAACGTGATCATGATCTTGACTCCAGCGCAACTCCTGCTGCTTGTCTAACTTTCATCGTAGTTAATCCTGCACACTTATCTCAACACATAGATGAGACAACAAATGACAATTGACTTCATCATCAAAATCCGAGATTCAACAGTACCACCACCAAACCCTACTACAGGACACTGAATGGGCCAAATAATATGCCCAATTCAGCTCTAATTCAGGCCCAATTGGCCCCTAATTGAGTTGACATTGTTTTATCCTAAAACTAACTCAATTAGACCTAACTAACTTGATCTAGACACACACGATTATAAACACGAATTCTATGTTGTCCAACATATTATTGGTTCATTCGGTGCTTCATCCGATCCTTTTGGCACATCAACCTCTCTTACGACGTATTACCTAATTGGCATGTTGACCTCTGTAATATCTGATCTCCTTGGCGTAATGTCCGATCCTTCTGGCTTGATACCCAAACTTATGGCACAAAGCCTTCTACCAATACGTCGACCGATCCTCCGGCTCAACATCCAATCTTCTGGCATTTTTCACTCTAGCCCAACGTTTGATTCATCATGCTTTAATCGATTTACCTTTTCTAATCAAATTTAATCATACGTCACTCAAAACGTATATTAGATCATAAACTCATCAATTGATTTCATCGTCAAAATCCAAGATTCAACATCATTTTGTTTCGTAAGTTAATAGGTTCCGAATTGGCCCCCCTTCCCACTATGTTATTATTGACAACATAAGTAAATATAAAGGTTGTATCCTATTCCAAATATGCATGTAGGATGAGAATAAAAGTAGGAATAGTATATTACAATATACGTCGGAGTTCCACCTTAGCAAAGGAGAGGAGCACACAAAGGGCACATAAGGTCACCTCTCGATATTGGAATCAATTAGCTGGTATAGAATACAAAAGATCCAAAGGGATCGATCCCCTAAGCTTTCGCCTCTCTATATTAGAATCATTCGATAATAGCACTGACCCAAAGAAGCATATGGTTGCTTTTTATGCTTAAATGACCCTCTATAGCATGACAAATGCCCTAATGTGCTAGTCCTTCCCAACGATACTTTAAGGTGCTACATGAAAATGACAAGCCCACCTTTGCTTGATTTGTTTTAAAATTCATGACAACGTATAAAATATTTTTAAAAATGTTTAGAATCTAATTAGATAAAGTTACTTTAAATAAAATTTTATTTTATTTATTTTGATTAAATTTTTTTTAAATCTTATTGGGTCAAGTAGAAGAATATTAGATTATGTGACTATATCTAATTATGTAAGATATATTATAGATCTGATTAGATTTCTATGATATTTATTAACCAATAGAAAGAAAATTTTTATTATAAGATTTCTTATGATATAACCTTGATAGGAGGGACTTTCCTAATTACCATTCTAAATCCTTTATTCTTATTTATAAAGGACAGAACCTCTTGGGTACAATATAATCAGTTATTAAGATTACAAATATATTCTCAATCTTCTTTAGGTCTAATCTATCACTCATAGTAGTCCTACGAAGAATAGGAAGAGATAAGAAAGTGAATCTAGTTTTCTTTTTAAATCAGATATCATTATCGTTATGACTTTTAGATCCGATCATGATGTTTTTATAGATCATGTAAAGAGTTTCTGAATGATATCGAAAGATATACATCCTAAATCTAATTTATCGTTATTTGATTTTAATTTTTGATATTAATTTTTTTATAATAATAATACAATATCAGGTTTTATGCTTCTATCACAAACTTTTAATTACTAAAGAATTATTTTTATGTTCAAACACTAATCATTCGGATAAAAAAATAGTATATCAATATATTAAGATTCATCCTCCAAAATATTATTAAAATAATACTTACAAAAGATATATACATATATATTGAAACATAAAAGTAAAATTAAAAATAACCGGTTGAATTAGTCATGCCATACCTCCAACCAGAGATGGAGATGGTTCACAAACACACTCATTTAAGACAAAGTACCACAAAACAAGTAGTTGTGAAGAGCGCACACACACTCATTCAACTCCTGTCATCTCATCTCCTTCTTCAGCAACTATTATGGACATTGGGTGGACGCTGCTGTCTTCTTTATTCTTAGTTTTCAACAGAAGTATATGATCCAAGGCCTGCCTCCAAAAGGATTTATCTCTTAATGGTAATTGAAATCCTTAAAATCAAAGAATATTATGTACCACATGTTTGCATTATGTAAGGTTTATATATATATATATAATTAATTAATTTGCCTCTACTATGCCTATACGATTTGGGCTCCGTTCATACAGTACCATAGTTCACTTAAATAGTAATTTTCTCCTAATCAGAATAACATGCAGGAATCCTCATCCTCGGCCAGGAGGAGCCACCTGGCGACAAATGAGCGGCGCGCTGTAACCCAACGCCAGATGCGCCAGCTAATCGCCACCCAGGCAAGTCGCCGTTTTCCTAACCCCCAAACTACCGAAACAGCCACCAACCCGCGTTTCCCAAACCCCCGGTCCCACTCGCTCACCGTCGGTCCTCCCTCCTCTTCGCGGGTGCGATTCTCGTGTCACGACTCACCGCTGCGGTGTCCCGTGACCACGGTCCGAAGTGAGAGCCCGACCCCCGATGGCTATATTCCCATCGGACGGCCAGAAATCGAGATTCTGCCTCTTATCACCGTCCTCTCCTCCGTTGGCCGCACGCTCTCCGACACGGTTTCACCGCACGAGCCCGATGTCCGCGGTGCTGGGGCGTGCATACCGACACCCCACGCTGCACCAGCCTCACACCGGATCATCATCACCACGTGGCGCCATTCTGGCCCTCCGATCAGCGGCGCACGAGTTGGGACTCCCAGGTCCCGTGTGCCGTCGCCCCACCGGAATATTCTATACCAGCGCAAGAAGTCAAAGTCGCTCTCTTCGAAACGATTAAGACACGCGAAAGAGACCAAAGCAGCAGCAGCTGAAGCCGCCTTCCGCGACCACGAAACACACAACTCGCCCTATCGGAGCGGAGACCGTGGAACCCTATCGCTTCCCCATGGACGGATCTGGAGGAGGAGCGGCGGCGGAGGGGGACCTGGAGGCGGCGGAGAAGCTGATCATGCGGTGGGACTCGACCGCGTCTTCCGCCGCGGACGAGCGGATGATTTTCGACGGCGCGGACCGTTCCGACGCCGAGAGGTACCTCCGCGCCGTCGATGAGCTCCGACGCTCCATCAAGGACCCGGTCATCGTCGGAAGCCCCCGGAGATCGTCCTCCTCCTCGTCGCACTCCTCCTCGGAGAACGCGATCCAAATCGCCATGGCGCGGCTGGAGGACGAGTTCCGCAACCTGCTGCTAACCCGGGCCAACGAGGTCGAGGTCGACGCGCTCGTCGATCTGAGCTCGCTCTCGTTGAATAGCTCGGCTTCCATGGACGGGTACGGCGATCTGTCTGACGCCGAGGGCGGCGGCGGCGGAGACGGTGGTGGAGAGGGAGAGGCCTTTTCGTCAGATTCGGTGGGGGCGAGCAGCAGCATACGGCGGAGCAGCATACGGTCGACGAGGAGCATCCGGGAGATCGATCTGCTGCCGGCTGACGCGGTCGATGACCTCCGGAGCATCGCGGAGCGGATGATCGCCGCCGGGTACGGCCGGGAGTGCGTCCAGGTGTACGCCGGCGCCCGGAAGGCGGCGGTGGACGTGTGCTTCCGGAATCTCGGCGTGGAGAAGCTCAGCATCGGTGAGGTCCAGCGTCTCGAGTGGGACGCCCTTGAGGCCAAGATACGGCGCTGGATTCGCGCTGCCCGGGTCTGTGTCCGGATCATCTTCGCCAGCGAACGCCGCCTCTGCGAGCACATCTTTGAGGGCCTTGGCATCGCCGATGACGCCCCTTTCATTGAGACTGTCAAGGGCGCGTCCATCCAGCTCTTTGGATTCGCCGAGGCCATCAGCATCGGTCGCCGGTCACCGGAGAAGCTCTTCAAGATCCTCGACCTCCACGACACCATCTCTGACCTCCTCCCGGACATCGCCGTCGTGTTCCTATCCAAGTCTGCCGAGTCCATCTACACCCAGGCCACTGAGATCCTCTCCCGGCTCGCGGAGGCCGTCCGTGGCATCCTCTCCGAGTTTGAGAACGCAGTATTTCGAGATCCACCCAAGACACCGGTGCCTGGCGGCACAATCCATCCCCTTACTCGCTACGTGATGAACTACATCAGCCTCATCTCAGATTACAAGCCGACGCTCATCGAGCTCATAGTTACAAGGCCATCTGCGAGCTCCCGGTTCTCTGGTGATGATCTCGCAGCTGCTGGTGCTGCGGTGCCAGAGCTTGATTTCCCGGTGTCCGAGAACCAGACTCCCCTCGCCGCCCACCTGATCTGGATCATAGTTGTTCTTGAGCACAATCTCGAGAACAAGGCGAACCTTTACAAGGATAATGCCCTCTCCCACCTATTCTTAATGAACAACGTCCACTATATCGTCCACAAGGTGAAGGACTCACCTGAGCTCCGGGAAATGATTGGTGATGACTACTTAAGAAAGCTCACCGGGAAATTCCGGCTGTCTGCGACGAGCTACCAGAGGGCCACGTGGATGAGAATCCTTCACTGCTTGAGAGATGAGGGGATTCATGTTAGTGGAAGCTTCTCATCAGGCGTCTCTAAGTCCACTTTGCGGGAGAGGTTCAAAGCTTTCAATGCTGCTTTCGATGAGGCTCATAAAACCCAAGCGACTTGGTATGTGCCAGACACCCAGCTGAGAGAGGAGTTGAGGATTTCAATCTCGGAGAAGTTGTTGCCAGCGTACCGGTCTTTTCTTGGCCGGTTCCGGCTACATATAGAGAATGGGAGACACCCCGAGATGTACATTAAGTACTCGGTTGAGGACCTTGAGATTTCTCTGTCTGATTTTTTCGAAGGGTGTGCTCCTTCTCTACACAACAGAAGAAGGTCTCATTAAAATCACATGATGCTTTCAGGACAGGAGACTGATGATTGTGTAAGCTGATATTCTTTAAATTCTTAAAAGAGGGAAGCAATAAGGAGACAAGTTTTAGCAGCACTGATCTTTGGATTATTCAAGAACTTAGTGTTATTGATGGAGAGTTCAGAGACCCCACATAATATCTGTATCTGATATGAAGATCTTGTTGGAGGACTCAAATAACCCATGGTTATAGTTTCCCTCTGTAAGCAAATTTGTTTCTTTTTTTTTCACGGGTATCTGTTAAGCATGTTCATAAAGTGTCTACTATTAGTGTCCTTTGGAGAACTATTATCATAACTTTTTTGGGCCTATGATTTTTTTCTTCTCATTTTTGCTGGTTGTGGGTGCTTATTTTGATGTGTCATATGATGTCATTTTTTAGGTAATATAAATTGTATTACAATTCCATTTCGCAGAGATTGCCAGCTATTTGTTCTCCCTCTTTTGATTTTAAATCCCTCTTAAGATATTATTGCAAATGAATGAAAACAATAATTGTCAACTGGAGAATACTAGCTGGGCAGCATGCACTCTTACTCTTTTGGAATTCAATCACACTCCAATGACATTGAGAACATGTTGTAGTTTGACATGTGTGATCTTGATGTTGAATATATATGTATATATATGTATATATATATATATATATATATACATATATATATATATATATATATATATATATATGTATGTATATGTATATATATATATATATATATATATATATATATATATATACATATACATACATATATATATATATATGTATATATATATATGTATATATATATGTATATATATATATGTATATATATATGTATATATATATATGTATATATATATGTATATATATATATGTATATATATATGTATATATATATATGTATATATATATGTATATATATTCAAAGGGTAAGTGGCGAAGGCTGGATTCGAACCTAGGATCTTATGATATATTGTCAAAGTCTTTATCAGTTAGGCTGGCCGACACCTTATTAAGTGTGTCAGTTGAGATTTCGAACCCTCAACCTTTGGTAAGAGGGCCTGGTACAAACTTTTTTATATTTTGGGCTGTGGCATGCCAGCTCTTTTGGTCTGAAGAGAACATATCAGTTTGCTGCAACCATACCCTGATTAACATGCAGGTGAGAATATCTTATCCATATTTGTAGGCTCATGCTTATCTCACTTGGGCATAGTTCATAGCATGCCATTGATTTTCTAGCATCAGCTAATAAAATATGGATTGGTTTCTAAACATGATTTGTTAGGTTGCTCTTTCTTTGCTAAATTGTCAGTGAACTCCATCCTTGTTCATCTAAGACATCCACCTGGATACATTGTACAGTCTCATAGGTCCACATAACATGCTACACAAGTTCCTGCCTAGGGTAAAAGAAAAAAAAAGATGCATTGACCAGGGGTTCTATAATTGCTCGTACAAAACAGCTCATAATTGTAGAAATCTGCTTGCACCAATGAAGTATGAATGGTCTGCTTTTATTTTTCATAGGTGAAATTGTTTCTTGCCTTCTCCATACAACCTTAGTGAGATACTTTAGGAAATCAGGGAAATAAAAAAGCCTAATTAAATTTAACATAGGAAACTGATTGCTGATTGGTAAAACTTTGGCATCATAAAATTCTCTTATGAAGTGTGGAAAGATTCTAGGATTAAAGAACTTTTACTTATTGCCATAAAATTAACAATGAATTCTTAATGTTGTATGTATTATTGACCTTATTTAAGTAAAATTCCTCCAAAGTTTATATGTTACTCTATTGCACATCATACTTTTTATGATGTATTTAGGAAGCAATAATGGCTGTTAGGACTTGCATTCCATCAGACAGCTTGGTTTCAATGGCTACCATACCAGTGGATTAATGCAGCATTTCAGAGGGAATTACAAGCTAATGCTTCTTATTATCTAAAAACATATTTGTCTGGTGAGGATTGTCAGACCTGAACACCACCAGTGGTCCAAATTTGACATAAGCTTGTGACGAGCAGAAAATCTCCAACTACTTGAGTCAACTACATGGATTTTTTCTTTCATGTGATCTGGTCAAACACCTAAATCTTAATATTGTTTTGGAATATGGGTTATGACTAATGGATCATTTGCAAATCTATGTAATAGTAAGTATTTCAAGGCAAATTTACTGTTCATATTCTTTAGTGGTCGGCCTTCTTGGAAAGAGAATGGAGGCAGGGAAATGACAAGGGTCAAATAATATAATGAAGAAAAGTTGTCTCCCATTTACTTTGTGTGCACCCACGTATTTGTTGTTGTAATATAATTATGTCTTGTTTATTGGTGTTCTTGAATGATCAGATTATTTGACCCTTTAATTTGGTTTATATGGATTATTTGTTTGCTCATAAGTAATGATATGCATAATTTTGCCATAAGTAATGTTATGCATACTTTCATTCTTTGCAATCTTAAACCTTCTATCAAAAGATTTCTTCACTTGTTGATCTACCTTTTGTATATGTATGTAGGGTAAAATGCAGGGAAATTCTTTGAACTTTGACTTCTTTTTTTTTTGCAGAGGGCCACCTCTATGACCCTACTGGTCTTGAAACTTTCAATAAATGCCCTATTTGCTGCAACTGTCTACTCCCATCATTAAATGCTGATATGGCATCATGTTGCTACTGTGGTTGACATCAAAGGATAAAAAGTCATTATTAGAAGAGTAATGAATGGTCATAGTTCATGGATTAGTTGGTGATGATGTGGCAGCCATGTGCTTCCCACACAATCCATATGTGGTAGTCCGTAGTTGATGCCTTGATGGCCCCATCGAAGGTTGAAATATCAATTTTGTGGGCCAGAAGTGCTTATGTGATGATGCATCGGAGCTACACCACTACCAGATCAGCGCCAGCTTATCAATGAATCCCAGTGACACTTTGTTGAGTGGATGACATATAAGTGAGACACATGATGGTGAATTGGTGTAGTAGCCCATGTGGCTTCTCATGTGGCATATGGTGTCAGTGGCCTCACAAAAGATAGAAAATAATATTTTCCCTACTAAGTAGTCTCCACTTGGGTGACAGAGGTGCCATGTCTCTATCACATAGATTACATGTGTCCCTAAGTTGGTCCTGATGTTTAGCACATGTGGCACTCTAAATGGAGCATACATGGCTCTTGGTGGCCCAGCAAGCGTTGAAAATGCAAGTTTTTGTATCAAGTGGCATCCACTAGAATGACACATAGGTGTGTCTTAGCTATTGTAGCAGTATTTGCCCCATGTCAACACAATATACCGGGGATCTTCAACAACCAACAAGGCAACAATTGCACACATCAGTCTGACTATCAACTGTTACTGGGTCAAATAATTGCAATAAACGGAACACCTATTGCAAGATTTAGTGCCTACAGGATTAAGTTCAAGTAAAAAGGTCCTCTTTGTAAGAAGTTCACAGTTAATGGGTTGTCCAGTATACTCTATTTATAGGTGTATGTATATATCTACATATAGAGGAGTTAAAGTTACTCCTCCAGACCATTGAAAAGACTGAAAATCCCTCTGGAAAGAAGGTGAATCAAACGTAATAGCGTTTTGATCTTTTTTAGAATATTTATTGATAATGATGTATATGCATATGTATATATAGTGATTCAAAGAGTAAAAGAAACTTGAGAAGAAAGGGTGGGCACATAGCATAAAACTTCTTTCACTTATCACCCTGACCTCATCTTTAAGGACATGGATGTATTTGGAAAAAGAATTGAATGAAAAATGCAGAAAAAATGCAGGGTTTTATACCTTGATTGCAGAATCTTTTCCTCAGATTGATTATTAGGCTGAAGGGCTTGTAGAAAACTAGAGTTACTACCAGTACCATGGTACCAGCAAGCTGTTAATTTGCAGGCAATGAATGCTGGGCCAAGACAACAATTTATTTACTCTTTGCATCTTCTACAATCATGTGCAGCCCATTAGTGAAATGGCAATATGATTGTTGAAGATAATTTAGTTAGTCTGCTAACAAGGAGCTTAAGCTAGAGGGAACATATCTTAAATTTTGTTCATCACAATGTATCATAATAGAGAAGAAACCTAGTTAAGTGCAAGGATTAATATCAGTTAAAACTGTAAAGTTTGTTGTTGCATTTATGCCACATTCACTAAGCCAAACTCTAACTTTATGTTCTTGTTTTGTTTAGGATTGGAGTCATCATCTGAATCCTTTTTTTTCACTGGCTTGGATTTTATCATTAAAATACCTAATGTCTCTTACACATTATTTATGTTTGAATGAGCTGAATCTGTATGCAATTTATGATTTCACATTTCACTAAGCTAAACTCTAACTTTATGTTCTTTGTTTTGTTAAGGATTGGAGTCATCATCTGAATCCTTTTTGCCCACTGGCTTGGATGTTATCATTAAAATAGCTAATGTCTCTTATACATTATTTATGTTTAATGAGCTGAATCGGTTCATAATTTATGATTTCAGCTTCAGCAAAATTCTACACAGCCCTCTTTACCTTTATTTGTACCATTTTAAGACCAAGATTCCTTGCATTTATGAATCTTTCTGATTAATTTGCATCTTAAATTCATCTTGGTTGGAAATGAGATTGGGCTGTCATTTTTTCAACTGTAGATAAATCTCATGGTCTTTTTTGGTTCAAAATAGATGCTGCTTTTCATTTAGTAATTCTGATAAGTCTTTTTTAATCAGGATGCCCCATGTAGTAAAGTAGAGGATGCCCCAAGCTTTATTCTTGCGTCAACAGAGATCAGCTATTGTCTTTGTACACGAAATCACCAGTAAAGGCCTTGCCAATGCTGTAAATGTATCTCTAGCATTAATTTCCCTTTATATTTTAACTGAGAGAGTAACTTTCTACATTTTTTGTGTTTTGTTATTTATCAGAAACACGATGTTAGGCATTGAAAAGCTATTGCTGGATTGATGTGGCCATTGGCTTCATTAACTTCTGTACATTCTGTAGTGTTCTCTTATGGTTGTTCCTTTACTACCTATTAGGATAGATAAACATAAATCAGGTTTTCTTTGTCTTTCGGTTTTCCTTTCTCTTTCCCCTGTATCATGTTCACATGATGCACTGTCCAGATTTTACACGGCCTACACAATAATTCCTATCAGTATGACACTGCTTTCATCTTTTTCTGAATTATCTACTAATTTATCTGCAGTTCTTGATCTTGAGTGTTTAATGACATCCATTTATAGGAGTCCATAGTAAGCATACAAGAAGACATTTCTACTGATGCAATTTGTTTCTAGTAACAGCCAAAGAAGATTAATTTATAGCTTCAAAATTTCATAACCAAGTTTGATATATCCTTGGTAATACAGACTGGTCTATTATGAAATATGTGACTACAATTTTAATCAAGGTTCTAAATTTCATATGGAACCGCCCATATCGGGCGGTATGTATCGGTCTGTCAGCAAATCGGTACCCGGACCACCTGCTACCGGGCGGAATGCTTGATATAGCCCTGTATCGGGCAGCAACGTTATTGCCTGAAACAGGTCGGTAACGATCGATTTCGACTATGACCGCCCACTACCGAGCGGTATCAGCTTAGCTGCGGCGAGGGAAGAAGAAGCATCGAGGGAGAAGGAAGAAGAAAGAGAGAGTGTTCGAAGAAGAGGGAGAATCAGGAGAGCCTCGATGCGTCTCGATCCGACGTCGCCCTCCCTCGACGATCCCGATCTAGGAGGTAATGGCCAAGCGGTGGCTAGAGCAGCGGAAGAGGTGGTCTCCTTCATTGCCTCGTCTGCGATTTTACGGCTTCTTCGTTGCGTTGTCACGGACTTAGCTGGTTTTTCCTAAGTCGTGCGGCACCCTTGCGTGTCTGTCCGCAAAGGTCAGCCTCCCCGAAACCTCCCATGGTCCCTTAGGACCTACAAAAGAGAAAACGGGTTAGAGAAAGCGCCTCACTCGGGATCCACAAGCAAACATTTCCGAAAACACTTCATAACCAATGCAAATTACAAACACTTTACAAGCTCTGAATGGTTGCACAACAAAGGGTCAAAATGGTCCACTACAGACCGAATTCTCTCACAAGTGTCCACATGACACAACCTTTATTTACAAGCCTAAAACGACCACCAAACCCAACTAAAATAGGGCTGTTATGCCTTCGACCGTCCCTCTACATACTGTGTAAAGCATGAACAAACCAAGAGACACAGACATACATAAGCATTACATCAAACATCCTGTTTAGAATTTTGTCCGTGACATTCTCCCCCACTTATTCAATTGACGTCCTCGTCGAAGCCTTTGTCGACACTGCAACTCCTCGCTTTTGCTAAGTCTTCAATCTTTTGCTCCAGCTGCAATGCACCTCTTGGCTCCTAGCTGCTCTCTGCTGCTGTTGTTGAGTAGTCGAACTTTTGATCCGCCACGTTGCTTCAACTCGCTAATGACTCTGACTCTAGTGTGGGGTTGGCTGAGTTGTGTTGGTCCCTGTTGGTTCCTGCGGATCATTTAGATGAAGGAAAAGACCATCCTTACTATGTGCCAGTCTCTCAAATGCCTCATGCTGCTTGAACTAGGTGGATGCTTGTTGGAGCTTTAACGAGCATCGCCTCGTAAACTTCTGAAGTTTTGGGTCATTCCTCCACAAAATTTCCCCATCGACTCTTCTTTCATTTAGTTGTCACTTCAAAGTATATTCGCATCACTTCCGCTTTCGATTGGCATTCTGTTGGGAAATGAAGCGGATAATCTACTCTCAGTAGCTCTGATCACCATTGGTGAGGATTTGACAACTATTGTCTTCCATTATCTTCGAAGGGTGTTTGAACCTGTGCAGAGCTCCTTTGCTGGATAGATAAGAGAATTGGGGTACTCGGTTTCGCCCATTCTCTTAAGAGTTGAGAAGGCAATGGTTACTTGACTTCGCCCGCTTCCTCAAGGGTTGTACTCCATGCATCGAGCTGGTTACTGACCTTCGCCTGCTCTTTGCTCACACTTCTGAAGCACTCGAAGTGTTTGCACTCCTTGCATTGAGTTAGCTACTGTGATTCACCTTCTCAATGCCATCGAACTTTTGGAATGCAAGAAGTTTTCGCCCCACCTTGGAGTAAGTCTCTAATAGTTTTGGTCGCCTCTGGGAATGTACCGTCTTTTCCATTAACTCTGTCGCCTACTCCACATAGTAGCAAAGGTACAGTACCGTGTACTGCCTGCTTCGTTCCTTGGTCGTGCACTCTTGCACGACCTGAAGTCCTTCACTTTCGGCTATCTTGATGAGAAGCTCGTTGACACCGGTTTTACGAAGTTCCTTAGCCTCTGCCCTTCAGTCTTGTCTCGGTACTTGGAGTTTGCCTCTGCATACTTCACCTCGGCGCCTTTCACGACCAAGCACTCTCCCTCCATGAGAGCAAGGGATCAATGACTTTCCTGGAAGTCCCGCCTCTGCGGTACCATGGCCCTACCATCCGTCGCCTCGCATTTGCATCCCTTTTCTTCACGATCAGTATATATGTCTCTGTGGCACTCCTCCGAGTCCACCTCCATTCTAACTGATGCTTGATTTTGGGTAGCTAAGTCCCTCTGGACTCATCGTCGCTTCCTCGCCCCTTTCAACCCCCTACTTCAACACCTCTGTGTTCTCCAAGCAGCTCCCTTTGGTCGATGGAAAGACAGACTGCAACTCACATGCATAGCCTCTGCCATTATGTTGTAGGTTTTGCACCGATTCTGTTCTCCTTAGCTTCCTTGGTAGCAACGTTCGCTTACTCGACCTTGTTCTCTGACTTGCCGGGCTCCCTTAAGCGAATATGGGCTTTGGAGCTGTCCAACTCTCCAACTGCTTCGATCATACCTCTGCATGATCAAGCCTCTCCTATGGGACTCACTGGGACTTGCATTTAAACTTTTTCTTCGGTGGTACACAACCCCATATGTTGATGACCAAGGCTTTCATCCGATGCAAAATTCGATGCACGCACGGAAGACCCGCCTCCGCGGTACCATGACCTTTACTCCTTAAATCCATAGTCCTTGCCGTCGTGTTGTTCACCAAAGTGGAGCTCATAGTAGCTCCCGATCATACCTCCGTATGATAGTCCCTCGCTGGGCTACAATCTGTGTGTATCGCATTGCCACAAACTATTCCACCATGATCCGCTACACTACTATCACCTCCTGGTGATATCTCAATTGCATTTTGATCGTTGTGGGATGAACTCGGATTGTGATCCCTCCATGTGTGGCCTTTGCCAACATATTGTAGGGCCTCTTCCACTTTTGATTGTGTTCGCTCCTTTGGCAATAGACCTTTATCCACCCGCTCTTGGGTCACACATAGATGAAGCACCGCTCTAGGACGATCCGTCGCCTAGTAGCTCCCGAAGTCCACCGACTTCGTTGAAAATGATGCACCATTGTATGAATCCTGGGCCTCTGCCCCTACCAGCACAATCTCTGTTGTGCACTGCTTCCTTCATGGTAACTAGAATGGCAACACTGTGGCATATTCTTCAAGAGTACCTGCCTCCGCGTCCTCTTGCCCCGTGCCAAGGCCTTCTGAATTCAACTTCGCCTCCGCAAGTTGAGTCACTTTAGTTCCTTTATCAAAATGCTTATCCGAGATAAGGTGCATGTGCCCAGAAGCTCCCTTAGTCTTTGACACCATGCAAGATAACTCCGCTCCATTAGAATGAAGGACCCATGGAACGACATGATCCCGCTTTTGCCTCTGCAAGAGTTCATGTTCTCGATCTCTGTCTAAGGAAAGCTCTGTGCCTCCGCTCCATGTTCCATCTTTTTTGCTGGCTCCCTTCATACGGCTTGGGTACTTCTCCAAGTTACACCCAAGTTGCTTCGCTCCTCGTTTTGCATTGAGTTGATGGTGGCCCTCGTGCCCACCATTCCATGGGTCAGCCCTCCATTGAGTCCGATCTCTATATCGACTCTAAGTGTGCCTTCATTTGTGTTGCTTTGGGTCGCTCCCTCACTTGATCTCGCAATGCATCCACCAATACATTCTCTCAAGCGAGATCATGCGACGACTCCTCGCCGCTCACTCGGTCCATTGAGCTTCGTGGAGTTATTGTTTTTGAGGTACTCCTCAACATGTGCGGTCCGTTGCACGTGATTCTCCCTCTAGAGAGCCGGGACTTATCCTTCCTGGGTATTTATCCTGTTGGAGCATTATCTCTTTTCGTTTCCTTCCCTCTGAATACTTCGGAAACCACCATCCCCTTGGACTACTATGACTTACTGAACAAACCGTGCATTGTTTTGCCTCATACAAACGCACTTGCTAGATTGTGACTCCACGTTAATACAACCCCCGCTGCACCACTCAAGGTCTAGCAACATACTGAACTCGCTGCACACTTCAGCCTCCTATGGACGTATCCTTCTCATGCCGAAGAGAAAGTCTCAATGCTTCATGGCACCGAGTTTCGATCGCCTTGGGATGGCCACGAACATTCCATCGTCTGCATACAAGCTCTTGCATGAGTACTGAATTCTTTGAGTTAGCAATTCCCCTCACCTCTGTGAGTTTTGCACAACTCTTTCGATCGCTGAGCAACCTATTCCACCTTGCATGGTCGCATCCTTTACCAAGCGCCTCATTTGCCTTAAGCAACATCAAGTATTATTGTCAACGTCGAGCCGTAGCTCGAACTCAGCCATCCCAACCTTTGTGCGCTACGTATTCTTCCAAGCTTGCTTGTTCTCGTTGTGCCTCTTGCGTAAAGGGTTGGTCATTCTTCTGAATGCCAATCTCAAATGTCCGCTCCTCTCAGCGACTCCTTTTCCCTACATCTCCATGCCTGTTTTCCCCCAAACGATCGCGCGTGCTGGCTACCCTCAACGCAGCCCCGCTAGGTCCCCCACGTTTGCATGCCAAGTGTTTCTATGAGTGCTTGTCCCGCTTTGATACCATCTGTCACGGACTTAGCTGGTTTTGCCTAAGTCGTGCGGCACCCTTGTGTGTCCGTCTGCAAAGATCAGCCTTCCCGAAACCTCCCATGGTCCCTTAAGACCGACAAAAGAGAAAACGAGTTAGAGAAAGCGCCTCACTCGGGATCCACAAGCAAACTTTTCCGAAAACACTTCATAACCAATGCAAATTACAAACACTTTACAAGGGTCAAAATGGTCCACTACAGACCGAATTCTCTCACAAGTGTCCACATGACACAACCTTTATTTACAAGCCTAAAATGACCACCAAACCCAACTAAAATAGGGCTGTTAAGCTTTCGACCGTCCCTCTACATGCTGTGCAAAGCATGAACAAACCAAGAGATACGGACATACATAAGCATTACATCAAACATCCTGTTTAGAATTTTGTCCGTGACAGCGTTCTTCGCTGAAAGCCGGAGACATTTGTAGCCTTCGCTACGTTCTTTACCGAAGGCTGGAGACGTCTTCGTCGATCGTCATAGATGAGGAGATGAAGGAGACCGCATTCTTCTCCTAGTCTAAGGCGACGAGGAGAAGAGGAGGTGCCGTCACCGAGGCAGTGTACTGTCACGGATAAACTTCGAAACAGGATGTTTGATGTAATGCTTATGTATGTCCGTGTCTTTTGGCATGTTTATGCCTTGTACTGCATGTAGAGGGGCGGCCGAAGGCATAATAGTCCCATTTTAGTTGGGTTGGTGGCCACTTTAGGCTTGTAAATAAAGGTTGTGTCATGTGGACACGTGCGAGAGATTTTCGGTCTGTAATGGACCATTTTATCCCTTTGTTATGCTACTGTTCAGAGCTTGTAAAGTCTGTTTGTAATTTGCATTGTCTATGAAGTGTTTTTCGGAGATGTTTGCTTGTGGATCCCGATTGAGGCGTTCTCTCTAGCCCGTTCTCTCTTTTGTTGGTCCTAAGGGACAATGGGAGGCTTCGGGGAGGCTGACCTTTGCGGACGGACACGCAAGGGTGCCGCACGACTTAGGCAAAACTAGCTAAGTCCGTGACAGATGGTATCAGAGCGGGACAAGCACTCATAGAAACACTTAGCATGCAAACGTGGGGGACCTAGCGGGGCTGCGTTGAGGGCAATCAGCACATGCGCGACCGTTTGGGGGGAAAACAAGCATGGAGATGTAGGGAAAAGGAGTCGCTCAGAGGAGCGGGCATCTGAGATTGGCATTCAGAGGAATGGCCAACCCTTCGCGCAAGAGGCATCACGAGAACAGGCAAGCTTGGAAGAATGTGGAGCGCACAAAGGTTGGGATGGCTGAGTTTGAGCTACGGCTCAACGTTGACAACTATACTTGATGGTGCTCAAGACAAGCGAGGCGCTTGGAAAAGGATGAGACCATCTAAGGTGGAATGAGTTACTCAATGACCAAAAGAGTTCTGCAAAGCTCACAGAGGTGAGGGGAATTGCTAACTCGAAGAATTTGGTACTCATGCATGGGCTTGTATGCGGACGATGGAATGTTCGTGGCCATCCCAAGGCGACCGAAACTCGGCGCCATGGAGCATTGAAACTTTCTCTTCGGCATGTGAAGGATACGTCCGTAGGAGGTTGAAGTGTGCAACGAGTTCAGCATGTTGCTAGGCCTTGAGGGGTGCAGCGGGGGCTGTATTGACGGGGAGTCGCAATCTAGCAAGTGCGTTTGCAGGAGGCAGAACAATGCATAGTTTGTTCAGCAGATCGGAGTAGTCCAAGGGGATGGTGGTCTCCGAAACAAAGAGAGATGTTGCTCCAATGGGATAGTTATCCAGGAGGGATAAGTCCCGGCTCTCCAGAGGGAGAATCATGTGAGACAGACCTCACATGTTGAGGAGTACCTCAACAAACAACGACTCCACGAAGCTCAATGGACTGAGCAAGCGACGAGGAGTCGTCGTATGATCTCGCTTGAGAGAATGCATTGGGGGATACATTGCGAGATCAAGTGGGGGAGCGACCCAAAGCAACTTAAATGAAGGCACACTTGGAGTCGATATGGAGATCAGACTCAAGGGAGGGCTGACCCGTGGAATGGTGGGCGCGAGGGCCACCATCGACTCAATGTGAAAACGAGGAGCGGAGCAACTTGGGTGTAACTTGGCGAAGTACTCAAGCCGCATGAAGGGAGCCAGCATAGAAGTTGGAACGTGGAGCAGAGGCACAGTGCTTTCCTTAGACAGAGGTCAAGGACATGAACTCTTGCAGAGGCAAGAGTAGGATCATGTTGTTCCATGGGTCCTTCATTCTGATGGAGCGGACTCATCTTGCATGGTGCCAAAGACGAAGGGAGCTTCGGGGCACATGCACCTTATCTCGGAGAAGCATTTGATGGAGGAACTAAGGCGACTCAATTTGCGGAGGCGAAGTTGGGTTCAGAAGGCCTTAGCACGGGGCAAGAGGACGCAGAGGCGGGTACTCTTGAAGAATATGCCACAGTGTTGCCATTCGAGTTGCTATGAAGGAACCGATGCGCAGCGGAGATTGTGCTGGTAGGGGTAGAGGCCCAGGATCCAGACAATGGTGCACAAATTACAGTGAAGTCAGTGGACTTCGGGAGCTACTAGGCGACGGACTGTCCTAGAGCGGTGCTTCATCTAGGTGTGACCCAAGAGTGGGTGGATGAAGGTCGATTACCAAAAGGAGCGAACAAAATCGAAGGTGGAAGAGACCCTGCGATGTATTGGCAGAGGCCACACATCGAGGGTTCACAATTCGAGTTTATTCCACAAGGATCAGAATGCAATGGAGATGTCACTAGGAGGCGACATGGTGCAGCGGATCGTGGTGGAATAGTTCGATGGCAATGTGATACACACGACCTAGTCCCGCGAGGGACTAGATCATACGGAGGTATGATCGGGAGCTACTGGAAGCTCCACTTCGGTGAACAACACGACGGCAAGAAGGGCTATGAATTCAAGGAGTGAAGGCCATGGTACCGCAGAGGCGGGTCTTCCGTGCGTGCATCGAATTTTGCATCGGATGAAAACTTTGGTCATCAGCATATGGGGGCTGGGTTCCACCAAGGGAAAAGTTCGGATGCAAGTACCAGTGAGTTCCATGGGAGGGACTTGATCATGCAGAGGTATGATCGAAGTAGCTGGAGAGTTGGATTGCTCCAGAGCTCATATTCGCTTAAGGGAGCCTGGCAAGTCAGAGGACAAGGTCGAGTAAACGAACGTTGCTACCAAGGAAGCTAAGGAGAACAGAATCGGTGCAAACCCTACAACGTGATGGCAGAGGCCATGCATGGGAGTTGCAGTCTGTCTTTCCATCGACCAAACGGACTGCTTGGAGAACACAGAGGTGTTGAAGCAGGGGGTCGAAAGGGGCGAGGAAGCGACGACGAGTCCAGAGGGACTTAGCTACCCAAAATCAAGCATCAGTTAGAATGGAGGTGGACTCAGAGGAGTGCCACGGAGACATATCTACTGATCATGAAGAAAAGTGATACAGATGCGAGGCGACGGATAGTAGGGCCATGGGCATGGCAGCGCCATGGTACCGCAGAGGCGGGACTTCTGTGAAAGTCATTGATCCCTGGCTCTAATGAGGGAGAGCGCTTGGTCGTGAAAGGGGCCGAGGAGGTAGAGCATGTAGAGGCAATCTCCAAGTACCGAGACAAGGCCGAAGGGCAGAGGCCGAGGAACTTCGTAAGACCGGTGTCAATGAGCTTCTCATCAAGTTAGCCGAAAGTGAAGGACTTCGGGTCATGCAAGAGTGCATAACCAAGGAACGAAGCAGGCAGTACGCGGTGCTGTACCTTTGCTACTCAGTGGAGTAGGCGGCAGGGTTGATGGAGAAGACGGTACAATCCCAGAGGCGACCAAACCTATAAGCGAATTACTCCAAGTTGGGGTGAAAACTTCCTGCATTCCAGAAGTTCGATGGCATTGAGAAGGTGAATCACAGTAACTAACTCAACGCAAGGAGTGCAAACACTTCAAGTGCTTCAGAAGTGTGAGCAAAGAGCAGGCGAAGGCCAGTAACCAGCTGGATGCATGGAGTACAACCTCGAGGAGGCGGGCGAAGTCAAGTAACTTTTGCCTTCTCAACTCTTAAGAGAATGGGCGAAACCGAGTACCCCAATTCTCTTATCTATCCAGCAGAGGAGCTCTGCAAGTTCAAAGACCCTTCGAAGATAATGGAAGACAATAGTTGTCAAATCCTCACCAACGGTGATCAGTGCTACTGAGAGTAGATTGTCCGCTTCATTTCCCAACGAAATGCCAATCGAAAGAGGAAGTGATGCGAACCTACTTGGATGTGACAACTAAGTGAAAGAAGAGTCAATGAGCAAATTTTGTGGAGGAAGGACCCAAAACTTCAGAAGTTCGCGAGACGATGCTCGTTAAAGCTCCAACAAGCATCTAACCAATTCAAGTAGCATGAGAAATTCGAGAGACTAGCGCAGTAAGGATGGTCTTTTCCTTCATCTGGGGGATCCGCAGGAATCAACAAGGATCAACACAACTCAACCAACCCCACACCAGAGTTAGAGTCATTGGTGAGTTGAAGCAGCATGGCGGATCAAAGGTTCGACTACTCAAAAACAGCAGCGGAGAGCAGCTAGGAGCCAAGAGGCGCATTGTAGCTGGAGCAGAAGATTGAAGACTCAACAAAGACGAGGAGTTGTAGTGTCGACAAAGGCTTCAACGAGGACGTCGAAGGTATAAGTGGGGGAGAATGTCACAGACAAACTTCGAAACAGGATGTTTGATGTAATGCTTATGTATGTTCGTGTCTTTTGGCATGTTCATGCCTTGTACAGCATGTAGAGGGGCGGCCGAAGGCATAATAGTCCCATTTTAGTTGGGTTGGTGGTCACTTTAGGCTTGTAAATAAAGGTTGTGTCATGTGGACACGTGCGAGAGATTTTCGGTCTGTAATGGACCATTTTACCCCTTTGTTGTGCCACTGTTCAGAGCTTGTAAAGTCTGTTTGTAATTTGCATTGTCTATGAAGTGTTTTTCGGAGATGTTTGCTTGTGAATCCCGATTGAGGCGTTCTCTCTTTTGTTGGTCCTAAGGGACAATGGGAGGCTTCGGGGAGGCTGACCTTTGCGGACGGACACGCAAGGGTGTCGCACGACTTAGGCAAAACCAGCTAAGTCCGTGACAGTACGCCTCCTTTATATATATATATATGTGTGTATATATATATATATATGTGTATATATATATATATATGTGTATATATATGCCTTGGCATGTTGCTTGGTATTCCTGTATCATACCATACCAAGCAAAGCTCGATACATTAGTACGGTACGAAATTTCAATCCTTAGTTTTAATCACTATCACAAGCATGTCTTCTATGTGTTGTCAAATGACTAACAGTACAATTGTATGTTCCATTACATGATTAAAATCATTTGCAACTGATATAAAATATTTTCAGCAAGATACCCCTAGTCCTTTTTCTATGACCAGTAATACAACACAGAAACTCTTTTCCCCCGTAATCAACACTAGCAGATTGCTAGTGACTGGGGATAAAATAAGCAATATATATCTTTGATTAGATAAATAGCTCAGTTCGTATATGATTTATCAAGTCTCTTTTCTTATTGCACTTGGTCTTGTTTCTATTTACTAGGGGCTCTCTAGATAAACTACTGTGGTATTTGTGGACCGATCATATATTGGAAAAATAGAAGTTTTCTGTTGATCAAATTATTGCACCTGATAGATCCTGTCAAATATATGCATAGGGAGATCATGGGGAGTGTAATTTGTGAGGATGTTGGGTTTTGTTTCTCTTCGCTATTTTTGTTTGAAATATTGGAAGTTACTCAGATTTGACTCTGTTTCATGCTTCTTTGTAATCTGTGTATGGTTTTGTAAATTTGTGGTTGCTGAAGCTCTATGCAGAGAGATGAGGGGTTTGGAGTTAAACCCTAGGATTATATCCAGTTTGTAGGTAGTTTCCATTAATCCTAATTTCTCAGTTTGGTAGTGGCTTTGAATCAGGTTTGAGCTCATGTAAGATGATCACTGTGCCTTGAAATGCTTGGAAATCATGTGAGCTCATGCTGTGGAATGTCGAGTGCAGGAGATGATGGGACATGCTTCCGCTGATGGCAAGGAATTGCTGATGAGCTTATCAGGCCTCGGAGCTCAAAGTTCATTGTCGCAGGTAGTGGTTGAGTGGAGGTATGTTAAGCTCTAAGCTTCTTTTAAGTTTCATTATTTATGGAAGTGATTTTGATACACAACAGCACATCTGGATGTGAACTTTAAGTGTACTTCATGTTCAATTATTGTTGACTGTGGATGTGAACAAGTTCAGATTTCTGAGATGTAAGTTACAATTGACATAAGAAAATTACATGCACCATAACAAGATGATGACTATGTATTACTAGGATGTAACAGAAGCACCCATTGTTCTGCACACTGATTACAGGATCTCAACAATGTCTGGTGATATGCATCCAGGGAACTTTCCTGAGAGCAATCTTTTCTTTTGATTCAGTGAGTGCTGATGAAGTTGTCATTCTCCCAATTTTTGCTGATGATTCGCCTTTTATTCCAGGTAATAAACATACAAATTTCAACTCTCATCTCGAAGCCCCATTTTCTGGACTTGGGAAATTTTTTTTACAATTGCAATGCTCTGGAATCAGGACAAGCTTTGAAGTACCTGCATATTTCCCCCAAATGCAAGTGAACTTGTTGATGTGTTCTTCCTTTTCTAAATAAACACAACAAATGATGCACTAGATCAGGCCAAATCGAGATAAACTCTATTAACAACAACGTTGAATGAATGCTATTATGATGGAAACTTATTTTGAGATGTTGGTTGTTCTGCTTCTTCGTCTTTTCACTTCTCGGGATTAACCAAAAGCTACAAACCAAATTATTCTAAACATCTCTGGATATTTGCAATGGGTCATGATATGATTTGTTCTATATGCGTTGGCAAACATAACAATGTACTACTTACTTGGCCCGAATCAAACTTCCTCTGCTGTCTTCATTTCTGGAACAATATCTGAAGAGAAAAAAAGCAATCAAGACCAACGAAATCTTCTAGAAGAGCAGGAAGCAGGTGCTAACTAGATACTTATATTCTGAATCTGTTCTGACCCATTGACCCCCATTCTCTCTTCTATGCATCTCGTCCTTGAAGCATGTTCTCTTTCAGATTGCTCTCTATGCACTTTTTTGCCTGTGTTGGAGCTGAATGCTGAGGAGATACTTTCTTCTTAAGTATAGCCTTGAAAAATTATGGTAGAATCAAATAAAATAGAACTATTTCTCAGATTTTGAACTTTAAGTGTATTTTCTATCATGTTTTTGTATGCTCTGAAGTGTAATACTTTCTCCATTCTTGATTCAGGTACCAGATCATTCAATTTAGGAGTGGGTGCAAAGCCACTCGAGCAGACAAACATTTGAGGAGAAATGAGATCGACTTCTGCTTGATCATATCACAATTATCCGAGAACAAATCTTCTTGAGGAGAAATGAGATTGACTTCTGCTTGATCATATCACAATTATCTGAGAACAAGTGTTTCACCCTGCTTAAGATGATCTTCATATTCAGTGACAATTCAGCCTTTTCCCACTTAGTCTGAATCATCCAAGCCAGAAGGGTGATTAAGGAATCCGATGTCGTGTTTAGTCCTCGATGCCAATAACTTAAATAGCTCCTGCAGCTTGATCACCTCTTCAGGTGTGAAGCCCATCAGATTTTGCAAGGAACAAATGTTCTTTGATGAATCACTACTCTGTTCACCTTCCTTCGGTTCGTCGTTACTGTTTGTCCCGATTGCAAGTAATATTTGAAGTGAGTCACTGATTTCTTTGTGAAGTTTAGGAGAACTGGTATCTGAAGGAGGACAAAAGAATAAATAAATAATCGACACATATTAATTAGATTAGAAACAAAAAGGAGAGGAAAAAAGGGTTTGGACTGTGTCAAGTTATCAAACGATTCACACTATAAATTAGTAGAGTCTATACAAGTCCATGGTCCTTTGAAATGTGAGTTTCATCTAGTTCTATGATTTGCATTCCATGGCTGGGAGGACTACAATTGCATTTCATATTCATTGTACCTTGGAAGTTTCCATGTGAGTTATGTCTGGTTCTATGATTTGCATTCCATGGCTGGGCGGATTACACTTGCATTACATATTCATTTTGCCTTGGAAGTTTCCATCTCAGTTATCCATTTAATTATGATGATAAATTTTGGTATATCTTTTTTATCATAACATTCATGTCTTATATATTAATCCTATCCAATATAACAGAGTGAAATGTGTAAAGCTCAATGAAGTTTTCTCTTGTTTTTCTTACTAGTCATAGTGCCCTGCAAGCCAATCACGTGAGTGACGATACGTGTGACTTGACACGCAGTCTTTTTATTTATTATTATTATTTAATATTTTATCACTTTATATTATTTATCGCTTTAATATATTGTGATGCCCATTGATTTATGCAATGAGAATCGGATCGTGATGAGATCACGAAAATAAGACCAATTCGTATTTAAACATAAATCATAACTAATCTTGGTCATAGATTACTCAAGAGGAATATCGAGATAATCGGATAGATTGGTGTGCTGTATATCTTGTGTGGGGACACTAGGGATACGGTACAAGTGCTCATTAGAGGAATGAGTTCACTGATTGATCCGCTTAAAGGAGTTCTAACAGATGTGATTCACGGCCAACTCGATATTGATCCTAGAGGGTTACACACATATAGTAGACATTGCGATGAGTAGAGGTTCAGAAATGAGATATCCGTCGGAGCCCTCTATCTTATTTGATATTTAATAAGCCCATGAATAATTGAATCCTATGTATGAGATCCAAGAGCCAATGAGAGATTATTGGATAAAAATCCACTAATCTAAGAGGCTTAGGTAGTTGGATGTATATCCAATACCTAATGGGGCAGGATCCATTAGGGTTAAGTTGGTAGGAGACCTCTATAAATAAGAGGGAACCAATGGTTCAAAGGTTAGAGTTTCTCTTGGTTGTCACCTCCTATTCTCCTCTCCCCCTCTCCTCCTCAGATAGTAGGCTTGGTGTTTTGAGGAGCATCATCACAGCCCTACTGTGTGGATCACTACTATAAAGGGGGACACTTGACCTCCTTCACCCTCTCCTACAGATCTACAGGGATTCAGGGATATACGATCTCCCTAAATAACATAATATTTCATATATGCAGTTTTAAGTTTCGTAGATTTTGCGCACCAATCTTCGCACGATGACAAACACATCGATGGGAAATTTGGAGATTTTATTTTTATGTTCTTCCGCTACGCATGTGATGTCGCCCCTCATATTTCCCTACAATGGTATCAGAGTCAGGTTATTCGTGCAAAAGATTAGTTTTGAATTATATGTGATGTATGATGTAGACGAATGATCATGGATCGTGTGATGTGTGTGTGTATTTGTGATTATTATTATTGGGGCTTTTGAGCCTCCATTTTATTTCTCATTTATTGTTGGGCCTGAGTGCTTATAATTAAGTTGTAATCACACGAGGAGGCATATTAAGAGCGTGAAAGCGATAGCAGGAACCACGAGACGGACGATCGTGATGCATGGAGATGTGTCGAGATGCCGACAGAATTGACGAGGATGAGATGAATAATCACAGGGCATAGAGATGCGCCACTACACACATAGATCTTGATGTGAGTGATTAGACCCACTAACTTGGGCCTGATCACAATAGTTTCGCTTGGCTTCATACGAAACAATTCAAAATCATGTATCAAAAGATTAATTTTTGAATCTTTAACTCTACTAGTGCCTTCATGTGTGATTTCAAGAGTGTGCCAAATGTCATGCGCAGTTTGACAAATAGAAACACGATTAAATTCATTTTTGTCTAAGGCGTAAAACAAAGCATTCATAACTTTGGCATTCAAAGAGAAAGTCCTCTTCTCCAATTCATTCATTCGTTCATTGGAAGAGAAGACTTTTGAAATCCATTTTCAATGATATTCTATAAATCAAGGTTCAATGAAAGCAAGGAAACTCTTATCCAAGTTTTCTAATAAGTGTAGTCCGTCCCATTAAATATAGGAGGATGAATGATAAAGTGGCCCTCATGAAAGCCGAAAAGAGACATTTCTCTTGGGTGTTAAACCAAATGAGAATAAACATGGCTCTAATACCAACTGTTAGGACCAAGTTGGCATTAAGAGAGGATGAGGGGGGGGGGAGGGCGGGCGGGTGGGTGAATTAGTGCTTACGTAAAAATTACGTGATTCTGAAATCTTCGTACAAGAAAACCGTATCAAGGAGTGTTTAACTTTGAAAATGTTCGTAAGAGTGTGCAGCTAAAGCAATAAGGAAATAAAGTAGTTTCTAATAAAGGTAAATAGTAAAACAAAAATGCAAACTAATTTATAGTGGTTCGATCATCGTGATCTACGTCCACTCCCGATTCCTCCTCCGTTGAGGCCACCGACATCCACTATCGGTCTTCCTTCAATGGATGAAGACTAAGTACCCTCTTACAACACTTTCTCCTTTTCATAGGTTTAGGAGATAACCTTTACATGTCACTCTTTTACAAGTAGTCCCTTACAAACCTTCTTTAGGACTAACTCTAAGCACTAGGAAGAGGAACTGAAAGTTTTGGCAGAGTTTACTCAATTTTTTCCTCAAGATCATCAACTAAAAATCAAAGAGGGAGACATTCCTAAGACTGCTTTAGTGATGCCTTTTGGTCTAACAAATGCATTAGTTGTAACGAAAGAATCTCAGTGGATCTATTTAAGGAAGAATTAGTTAGCAATTGACCTGGATTAACTAATGTAATTAAAGTAAGAAGCTTATTTGGGATGACATGTTACTATATATGTTGTGTGGATAGATTCTCTAAGTTAGTATCACTTCTCACCCAATTGTTAATAAAGAATATTAAATTTGAATGAATTGAGATTTGTCAAAATAGTTTCCAAGGACTAAAAAGGAGATTGACTTCATCTCCAAATTCTTGTGGTACCATTTAGGTTAAAATGATTTATGGTGTATAGTGATGTATCCAAAAATGGCCTAGGGTGTGTTTTGATACAAAATGGCAGAGTTATAGCTTATGCCTTAAGACAGTTAAAACCTTATGAGAAAAACCACCCAACCCATGATTTAGAACTAGTAGTAGTGTATTTGCCTTAAAAATTTGATGACATTATCTTTATGGAGAAAAATATGAAATATACACTTATCATAAGAGTTTGAAATATCTCTTTACCAAAAATTATCTGAATATGAGGTAGAGGAGATAATTGGAACTAGCAAAAGATTATGATTTTATGATCAATTACCATCTTAGAAAAGTAAATGTAGCTGTTGATATATTGAGTAGAAAGTTGGTTGATTTAGTTGCTTTATCAATGATTCCCAAACCTCTTTATATTGAAATCTAAAATTTTTAATCAAAATGATCCTTAAAAGTTTAATTGGGAGATTAGCGGTGCTATCACTATAGCCAACCCTTTTGTAAATAATTAAAGAGTTATAGGTTAATGACCCTTATTTGAATCGATTAAAGATACTGAAGGGGTAATTCGATTACGAGATAGATTATGTGTACTAGTTGAGCATGGCCTAATGCAACAAATTTTAATAAAGGCACACTTATCTCTATACTTGATGCATCCTAAAACAATCAATTTGTATAAGGATCTAAAAGAGCACTATTGGGAGTCAGGAATAAAGAGAGATGTGATCTAATTTGTTGAGGTGTGTCTTACATGTCAACAAATTAAAGTCGAACATCTAGGCTAGCAAGTAACTTAAGACCATTGCGAATACCCAGTGGAAATGGGAAGAGGGCATCATGGATTTATCTAAGACCAGCCAGGGATATTATGGAATTTAAGTCATTGTGGATAGATTGACAAAGATAGCTCACTTCCTACCTATTAGTGGTAACTATTCCATAGATCAATATGTTCAATTATATATCGACGAGATAATTAGACTCCATGATGTATCAGTGTCTATTGTGTCAGATAGAAACTCTAGATTCATGTAAGGATTTTGGAAGAGTCTACATAAGGCACTAGGGACAAAATTAGCATTCAACACTGTTTTTCATCCACAAATAGATGGTTAAAAAGAAAGAATCATTCAAATATTGGAGGATATGCTAAGAGCTTGTATCGTGGACTTTAAGGGGTCATAGAGTAAATATTTATCTTTAGTTGAATTTGCCTATAATAACAATTACCAAGCAACCATTAGAATGACACCATTTGAAGCATTATATGGTGGAAAGTACAGATCACCTGTTCATTGGGATGAAATGGGTGAAAAATAAAAATAAAAAATATTTAGAGCCAGATTTGGTGAGAAAAACAACAAACGTAGTAAAAAAGATATACCAAAGGATGATGGTAGCACAAAGTAGACAGAAAATTGATGTCGATAACATGAGGAAACCTTTGAAATTTGAGATAAGCGATAAAGTATTTTTAAAGGTGGCACCAATGAAAGGAGTCATGAGGTTTGGGAAGAAAGATAAGTTAAGTACTCGATATATAGGACCATATGAAATTCTAGACAAAATTGAAGATGTGGCCTATCGACTAGCCTTATCACCTACATTAGCAAAGGTGCATAATGCCATGTATCAATATTGAGGAAATACATTTAAGATCCTTCTCATGTTTTGGAAGAACAACCAATAGAATTTGATAAAAAATTAACATATGAGGGATGGGTTACATAGATTCTTGATAGAAAAAGAAAGAACATCGTAATAAGAAGATTGCTCTAATCAAAGTAATATGGAGGAATCAATCAATGGAGGAAGCAACTTAGGAAAGAGAAGAAGAGATACATGAGAAATATCTAGAGCTATTTAGGTAAGAAATTTCGAGAATGAAATTTTTATTAAGAGGGGAGACTTGTAGTACTTGAGTCTTACATATATTGAATTTCAACTAGTACGCCAATAAAAGCACACAAGGAGGTGTGTCGGTAGAGGAGAAGAGAAAGAGAAGAAGAGGAAGAAGAGAAGGGGAAGAAGGAAGAGAAGGGCCTACAGGTGCATCAGTGGAGGAGAAGGGAAAGAGAGGAAGAAGAGAAGGGAAATGGAGAGAGAAAGAGGAAGGAGTAGAGAGAAAGCATAGGAGGTATTGAATCTCGGATTTTGATGATGAAATCAATTAATGAGTTAATGATCTAATTTATGATTTGAGTAACGTAGGATTAGCTTCAATCAGGGAAGACAAATCGATTAAAGCAGTAGAATCAGATGTTGGGTTAGAGTGGAATATGTTAGGAGATTGGACGTTGAGCCGAAAGATCGGTCGATATATTGGTAGAAGGATTTCATGCCATGAGTTTAGGCATCGGACTAGAAGGATCGGACAATGCGCCAAGGAAATCAGATATTACAGAGGTCAACATACTGATTGGACAATACACCATAAGAGAGGATGATACACCGAAAGGATTGGACGAAGCACCGAATGAACCAATAATATGTCATACAACACAGTATTCTATTTATAATCGATTGTGTCTAGATTGAAGTAGTCGTGATTGTAATTGAGTTAGTTTTGAGAGGAACCCTACTAACTCGATTAGTGCCCATTGGGTTTGAGTTGGGACTGTTTTGAGCTAAGTGGAAGGCCCATTCAGTGACCCAAGGAGATCGAATGTTGCAGAGGTCAACATGCTGATTGGACAATACACCACAAGAGAGTACAATATGGTGAAAGGATTGGACGAAGCACCGGATGAACCAATGACATGCCGGACAATATAGTATTCTATTTGTAATCGATTGTGTCTATATTGAAGTAGTTGTGATTGTAATTGAGTTAGTTTTGGGAGGAACCCTACTAACTCAATTAGTACTGATTGGGTTTCAGTTGGGACTGTTTTGGGCTAAGTGGAAGGCCCATTCAGTGACCCAAGGTTATGTGGAACTACTTGTGAGCTATAAAAGTTAAGAGCACACTTTTTCAGACCGTTAGGCTATGGTACTAGGTACTACTGGACTGGGTGGTGGTACCGCTTAGTGTTAGTGTGTCAAGCGGTGGTACCACGAGATTAAGCGATAGTACGGCCTAGATACAGTCTCCTAGAATGTGTCAAGTGGTGGTACTGCTAGACTGGGTGATGGTACCACCCAATGTTAGTGTCGTAGGCAGTGGTACCATCAGGACTTGGGAAACTTAGGATGAGATATTTTTTGGCTCCATTTTTGAAGCCTTTTTGGGTCTATAAATATCCCAATTATTTCTGCTTAGAAGAGCATGAAATTGAATAGAAAAGAGGAAAAATATATTTGAGAAAAAAGTATTATAATATCTCTAAAGTTAGTGAGTCTCTTCCTCCTAGAGTTATAAGATTTCTAAGGGATGAGTAAGGTCTAAAAGATAGAGGTGTAAATGTTCTCTCCTGAGCCCGTGAAAAGGAGAAAGAGTTATAAGGATAGTTGATCTTTGCCCATTGGAAAGAAGATCGGTAGTGGAAGTCGATGGCCTCGAGTGAAGAGGAATTGGGAGTGGAGGTAGGTCACGATGACCGAACCATTATAACTCTGGTTTGTATTTTTATTCTACTTTTTATTATCATTGATATTGCTTTAATTGCTTATTGCACCTTATTCTAAGTTAAGCACACCTTCAACATTTCTGATACGATTTTATTGAACAAAGTTTTCAAATCTATGTGATTTTATGAAAGCACTAATTCAACCCCCTCCCCCCATCTTAGTACTAATACGGTTCTAACAGTTGGTATCAAAGCCACATTTCTCTCCATTGGTTTAACACCCAAGAGAGATAACTTTTTTTGGCTTTCAAGAGGGTCATTCTATCATTCGTCCTCATATGCTTAATGGGACGAACTACACATATTGGAAAACATAAATAAGAGTTTTTTTTTGCTTTCTTTGAACTTTGATTTATAGAATATTATCGAATATGGTTTTCAACAACCCTCAAAACCTATGAATGAATGGAATGATTTTGAGAAAAAATATTTTCATTAAATACAAAAACTATGAATACTTTGGTTTGTGCTTTAGATAAAAATTAATTTAATCGTGCCTCTATATGTGAAACTTTATATGAGATTTGGCACACACTAGAAGTAACTTATGAAGGCACAAATAGAGTAAAAGAGTCTAAAATAAATCTTTTGATGCATGATTTTAAATTGTTTCGAATAAATCCAAGCAAAACTATTATTGACATGTACACTTGTTTTATAGATGTCATCAATAGTTTAAAAGCTCTTGGCAAATATTTTCTGAATCTTGAACTTGTTAATATAGTTTTACGATCTCTTTCTAAAAATTGAGATTTAAAAGTAGTAATTGCAATACAAGAGGCAAGGACTTAAACAATTTTCCATTGAAAGAAATCATCAGTTCATTAATGACATATGAAATGACTTATATGGCATAAGATGAATTTGAGAATAATCTTCCAAAGAATAAAAAGAATTTGACACTTAGAACAAAAGAAGACCACTCGAGCGAAAGCTCAAGTGATGATGACTTTGAACTCCTCGTAAGTAAATTTAAAAGGTTCATAAAACAATAATCAAAAAACAAAAATAAACTTAAAAAGAAGAACCTACTAAAGAAAAAAAATAATTTATGATGGCTTGGGACGAATCGAGTACATCTGAAGATGAGGAGCAAATCAATAAAGACAAAGTGGCGAACTATGCCTTAATGACTTTCGACGATTAGTTAAATGACTGAATCATTAGTTGTTTGATGATTTTAATTAGTTAGTAGGAAATATAAAATGTTAAAAAAAGGGGGGATCATGCTTCTTTTTCTAGTGATTTTGAAAAATTAAAAATTTGATCATGACAATTGCTTGTTAATACCATGCAAGAAGTAATAATGTGTATCTTGATGATTTGCATATTGCTTTTCTTTTTCAAACAATGATGTAATGCTTTTGTATGAAAGACTAGGGCATCACACAAATTGAAACTAAAAAGGGAATGCATTTTTTTTTAAATTTCTCTATCCTATCGAGTTTTCAATAAAAGATTAAAAAATCTATTTATGTCAATTTGAATTTCTTGAAAGTGATTTTGATGATTTGAATTTGAATAAGTTTTATCCAAATCTTATACTTGATTCTTGAAATTTTTTTATGAATCATGATCTTGATAACTTGAGATTTCTTATGCATGAATCAAGTTCTCTTGTGTTTCCTTATCATGATCTTTATTATTTGATATTTGATACTTGGGATTTTTTTGTGAATCAAGATATCTTATTTGATCTCCTATGTTCCGTTTTGTTATTTACTAAAGATAATATCTTTTTTGAAATTCATGACTTGAGATTTTCATTACTATTCGGTCTCCTATGAATTTTTTTATTTAAAAAAGATCAAAATGAATCATGTCTTTTGGTATTCACATGATCTTTCATTTTATATTTTTCTTGACATTATTTTCATTATGTATAATTTTCTTGTATTTATAATTTGTATATCTCATGAAATGATTGAATCATTGACGTAAAAAAAAAAAACACTATTGTATTCTTCCCTTCTCTTTGACAATAACAAAGGCGGAGAAATTCTTGCTAGCTTACACATTTTACAAAGAAAAGAAAAATTGCTAGCTTGCACATTTCAATAAGATGCAAAAACATGCTATCTTGCACATCTCAAAAGAAGCAACAATTTTACTAACTTTCATATGTGAAAAACTTGCAAGCATGCATGTTTAAAACAAGCTACCTTACTAGCTTGCATATTTCAAAAATTTGCTAGTTGCACTTTTCTCATTTTTGTTGATGACAAAGGGGGAGATTATAATGATGATATAAAATTATGCATAAAATACTCATGATATTATGATAATGCATACAATGAGAGGTTATGATGATGATCATGCATAGTGTACATTGAGGTTTTGAAATTTTGATTATGCATGAAATACTCATGATTTTAAGATGCATGCAATGATGTGATTAATTGATTTTTTCAATATTTATGATGGATGCAATGATAAAATAGTCATGATTTTCTGAATTCAAAGTTTCTATCAATATGACATATTGATTGGGGGAGTTTAGTTTAAACTCCGTCATTAATTGTTTGTCATCATAAAAAAGGGAGAGATAGTTGAATATCATATTTTAATGATAAAATTAATTAATGAGTTAAAGTAGTAGAATCAGATATTGGGTTGGAGTGGAACATGTCAGGAAATTGGACGTTGAGCCGAAAGATCAATCGACATACCGGTAGAAGGACTTCATGCCATGAGTTCGTGCATCGAGTCAGAAGGATCAGACATTGTGCTAAGGAGATCGGATGTTGTGAAGGTCAACATGCCGATTAGGCAATATGCCACAAGAGAGGAAGATACATCAAAAGGATTGGATGAAGCGTTGGATGCACCTATGACATGCCGGATAACAAAATATTCTGTTTGTAATCGATTGTGTCTAGATTAAAGTAGTCATGATTGTGATTGAGTGAGTTTTGGAGGAACCCTACTAACTCAATTAGGGGCCCATTGTGTCTAAGTCGGGACTGTTTTGGGCTAAGTGTAAGGCTCATTCAGTGACCTAAGGTTAGGTGGAATCGCCTATGAGCTAAAAAAGTCAAAAACACACTTTTCCAGGCTGTCAGGTGGTGGTACCGCCAGACTGGCCAGTGGTACAAACCAATGTCAGTGTGTCAAATGGAGGTACTGCTCATACACAATCTCCTAGATTATGTTAGGTGGTGGTACCGCCCAGCACAGGCAATGGTACCGCTAGGACTCGGGAAACTTGGGATGAGACCTTTTTTTGGCTCTATTTTTGAAGTCATTTGGGGTCTATAAATACCCAAGTTATTTATGCTTGGAAGAGCAAGAAATTGAGTAGAAAATGAGAAAAATATACTTGAGAAAAAAGTGTTATAATCTCTCTAAAGTTAGTGAGTCTCTTCCTCCTAGAGTTAGTGTTAGGATCAAGAGCCGCACTAAGAGGGGGGTGAATTAGTGCAGTGGATAAAAATCACATTGATTCGAAAATCTTCATATGATGAAAAAACCGTTTCGGAAAGATGTTAACTTGAAAGTGTATTTGTAAGGTAGAATTCAATTTACAATTAAAGTAAAGAGCAAAATAGAAATATAAACTAAATTTTTATAGTGGTTCAATCATCGTGACCTACATCCACTCCTGATTCCTCTTCCGTCGAGGCTATCAGCTTACACTACCGATCTTTTTTCAACGGGCGAAGATCAACTATCCTTTTACAACTCAATTCTCCTTTTGACAGGTTTAGGAGAGAACCTTTAACCCCTCCCCCCACTACCTCCTCTGATGGTACGATCGCCCAATCTGATGGTACCATCCACTCCCTTTTACATCGGGCAGTACCACCGCCCAATTTGATGGTACCATCACCCAATCTGGTGGTACCACCATTTGATAGTCTTAGAGACTGAGTCTAGGTGGTACCACCACCTGACATAATCTCGGAGATTGTGCCATTGACGGTTCCACCTGTTGGGTCACTATTTGGGCTTTTCACTTGGCCCAAAACAACATAAACTTGGGCACAATTAGCCCCTAATTGACTTGGCCCAATTCCATCCTAATTACGCCTAAAACCTACTTCGATCTAGACAATTATTACAAAGCTAATCAAATATTGTTTGGTATGTCATTGGTTCATCGATGTTTCGTTCGATTCTTTGGCGCATCGTCATCTCTTGTGGCTTATTGCCTAATCGGCCAGTTGACCTCTGCAACTCCGATTTCCTTGGTGCAATTTTCACTCTTCTTGACTTGATGTCGGAACTCATGGCCTGAAGCCTTATGTCGATACGTCGACTGATTCTCCGGCTCAACGTCCAATCTTCTGACATGTTCTACTCTAACCCAACATGATTCTTCCTGCTTTAATTGTCTCTCCCTGATTGAAGCTTCCTACATCACTCAAAACGCAAATCAGATCATAAACACTATCAATTGGTTTCATCATCAAAATATGAGATTTAACAATCTCCCTCTTTTTGATGATGATAACCAATTGATGATGGAGTTAACCTTAACTCCTCCTATCAATATGCCATATTGATAGAACTCTTGAATTCAAATTGAATTCAAGTCAAGGTAAGTTTAATTATGAAATCATTATGAGTCCAAGCAACATGTCATCATAAAATCATGCATAATCCAAATTTCAATACATCATTCTATGCATGATTGTCATCATAACTTCTCCTTTATCATCAATAAAAAGGAGAAGTGCAATTATCAAGTTTTTGAGATATGCAAGTTTTACAACATACAAGCTAGCAAATTTTTCATCACTTTACAACATGCATAATCACCAAATCATCATTAATTTTAAAGATGTGCAGGATTGTAAATTTTACAAGTTTGCACTTTTGCACTTTTGCTTCTTAAGATAGGCAAGCTAGTAATTTTTGGTAATGTTCAAAATAGCAAGTTCTTTCTTCTCTTTTGAGAAGTGTAATTTTTGCTTCCTTTGTAAAGTGCAAGCTAGCAAAATTTTACATCATTTTACAACATGCAAGCTAGCAATTTGGCAAGTGTTACTTCTCTTTGAAATATGAAGGCTAGCAAGTTTGTTGAAAAAGAATGCAAGATAGCAAGCTAGCAAGATAGCAATGCATCCTTTTAGAATATGCAAGCTAGCAAATTTTACTCCCTATTTGTCATTGTCAAAAAGAAAGGAAGAATACAATTTTGTAATTCTTTTTCCCTTTACAACAATTTTCAAAGCATGACAAAGATAAATAATAAATTTACATCAATATTCCAATCATTTTTCCAATCATAAAAAAATGAAAGATCAAGTCATGATTTTTGACATATCTCTTTTTTTGTATATAGAGGGAATGATAGGGAAATGATCTTGATTCAAAAAGAAGATTTAAGTCTACAAATAGAGAAATCAAGATCATGATCCAAAAAATGTATAAGAAGAATTTATGCATTTGGGAGATCTAATATGTCTAAGTTTATCATTCAAGCTAGCAAATTTAGTTCTCTTGAGATGCTAGTTATTTTCTTTCCCCCTTTTATCATTGTAAACAAGAAAGAAGAAGGAAAGAACATAATGGTGTAAATGTTCAAGTCATCACAAAAAATATTAATTTGGTGATGAGATATACAATTTATGAATATAAAGGAATATTATTAATAAATCATGACATGAAAGATATTAATATCAAATCACGAATGCCACAAGACATTATTTATTTCAACAAATCTCTTCTTTTATAAATAGTAAAAAGAAACATAGGAGATCAAATGATATAATATCTTGATTCATGCATAAGAAATCTTAAGTTATAAATATCAAAAAATCAAGATAAAGCTCATTCATATTCAAACCGTCAAATCAAAATCAATTTCAAGAGATTCATAAAAAAAAACATAGATAGATTCATTAATCTCTTCTTTTTTTTTTCATCAATAATTCAATAATATTATGAGATATACAAATCATAATTACAAAGGAGTCATATAAAATCACGATACGAAGGATATTAATATGAAAGATCAATTCGTAAATGATTTATCTTAACAAATCTCCTTTTTAGTAAATAAAGAATAGAATAATAGGAGATAAAATAAGATATATTGATTCAAATAAATCTCAAATTATTAATGTCAAGAATCAAGATTTGTTTGGATAAATCTTCTCTTAGACAAGTAAATCATACGTGAATCAAGAAAAAAAATTTCATATAAAATACATCTCAACTCACAAACATCGATAAATGATTCGATTGGATATATCATCTCATCATTAAAATAAATCATATGAAAAGGAATCCAAAATCATCATCAAAATCACTTTTTGGAAAATTCAATGAAATCAACATAGATTAATTCCTATAAGATTAAAGATAGCTCAAGTTTTTTTAGTCCTAAATTTTGTGATTGATTTCATGCAAGCATGTCTTTGTTTTTTTTATGCAAATCAAAAAAATGTATCATCGTTTAAATCTGAAAAAGTAACTTTCATTACGACAAAGATCAATAAGCCATAAATCACAAAAATCATCATGCATAATTTTGAAATATAAACTAATTAAGCATTATTTCATTGAACATAAGGAATCTTCAATCAAAAAGTAATACAAAAATCATTAAGAAGCACATTATTGCTTCTTAAAACGTATAAGAAATTAATCTTATTTGATGTGCAAGTATTAACTACAAAACATGCAATTATCAAGATCAATATATATATATATATATAACTAATCCTGAAAAGCACTAAGTCATTTTATGGTAAGGAAAAAGAGATTCGATTGAGTTACTTAACTTGTTGACGAAAGTCATTAAGGCGTAGTTCGCCACCTCGCCTTTGTTGGTTTGTTCTTCATCTTCGGATGAACTTGATTCGTCCCAAGCCACCTTGAATGTTTTCTTCTTCTTTTATAGCTTCTTCTTTTTAAGTTTATTTTTACTTATTGATTCTTGTTTTAAGAACATTTTAAGCTTTATTGTGGGAAGTTCAAGGTCATCATCATCATCACTTTGAGTCATCACTCAAGTGGTATTCTATTGTTCGAAGTGCCAAATCCTTCATATTCTTTGGAAGGTAGTTCTCATATTTATCATGTTCAACACAAGTCATTTCATAGGTCATCAAGGACCCAATAAGTTCTTCAATCGAAAAATGGTTCAAGTCCTTTGATTCTTATATTGTCGTTACTTTCGAATCCCAATTTATTGAAAGAGATTGTAAAACTTTATTAACAAGTTCAAGATTCAAAAACCTTTTACCAAGTGCTTTAAAACCATTAACGATATCTGTAAAATAGGTATACATGTCTTCAATGGTTTTGCTTGGTTTTATATGAAACAATTCAAAATCACACATCAAAAGATTAATCTTCGAATCTTTAACTCTACTAGTGCCTTCGTGAGTGATTTCGATTGTATGCCAAATATCGAAAGCCATTTCACAAATAGATACTCGATTGAACTCATTTTTATCCAAAGCATAAAATAAAGCATTCATAGCTTTGGCGTTCAAAGAGAAAATCTTCTTCTCTAAATCATTCCAATCGTTCATTGGAAGAAAAGACTTTTGAAATCCATTTATGATAATATTCCATAAATTTAAATCAATAGAAAGCAAGAAAACTCTCATTCGAGTTCTTCAATATGTGTAGTCCATCCCATTGAACATAGGAGGACGAATGATAGAAAGTCTCTCTGGAATCCGAAAAGAACTATTTCTCTTGGTTGTTAAACTGAACGAGAAAAGAACATGGCTCTAATACCAACTTTTAGGATCAAGAGCAGCACTAAGAGGTGGGGTGAATTAGTACAGTGGATAAAAATCACGTCGAGTAAAAAATCTTTGTACGATGAAAAAACCATTTCGGAAAGATGTTAACTTGAAAGCATATTCGTAAGGTAGTGAAAGTAATAATTCAGTTTGCAATTAAAGTAAAGAGCAAAATAGAAATGCAAATAAGATTTTTATAGTGGTTCGGTTGTTGTGACCTACACCCACTCCCGATTCCTCTTTCGTCAAGGCCATCGACTTCCACTACCGATTTTCTTTCAATAGGCAAAGATCAACTATCAGTTTACAATATGAAGATGAAAAGCTTAAAGTAAATGCAAACCAGATTTATAGTGGTTCGGTTGTTGTGACCTATTTTCACTCCCGATTCCTCTTCACTCGAGGCCACTGACTTCCACTACCAATCTTCCTTCAATGGGCGAAGATCAACTACCTTTTTACACTCTTTTTTCTTTTGATAGGCTTAGGAGAGAACCTTTACAACCTTTCTTTTAGACCTCACTTCTCCATTAGAAAACTTCTAACTCTAGGAGGAAGAGACTCTAAATTATAAGAGAACTTCCAAATTTTCTCAAATATTCTTTCCCCCCTTGTCAACTTAATTTCTTGCTTCCTCCGAGTAGAAATAGCTGGGGTATTTATAGACCCTAAACGGCTTCAAAATTGAAGAAAAATAGGTCTCATCTCGGGTTTCCCGAGCCCGTACCATCGCCTATGCTAGGTGGTACTATCGCTTGCAGCACTGACACTGGATAGTACCACCACCTAGTTTGGTGGTACCACCACCTAGTTTGGCGATACCACTACTTGACATAGTTTGGGATATTGTGCCTGGATTGTACTACCACGTAGTTTGGCCATACCAACACTAGGTGGTACTACCACCCAGTCTGGTGGTACTACCGCCTGACACAATCTTGGAGATCGTGTCTTGGAGATTGAGCCTCTAGCGGTGCCACTGCGTGGATGGTAGTGCTACCGCTTGACCCAACATTTGGGTCACTAAATGGGCGTTTCTCTTGGCCCAAAACAACCCAAATTCGAGACCAGTTGGCCCCTAATTGAGTTGACTTAATTATATTCTAAACCAACCCAATTACAACTAAAACTACTTCGATCTAGATAATTATTACAAAGTATTAATCATATGTTGTCTGGCATATCATTGGTTCATTGGCACTTCATCTAATCCTTTGACGCATTGTCCTCTTTTATAGCCTTTAGCCCAATTGGCATGTTGACCTCTGCAACTCTGATCTTCTTAGCGTAATGTCTACTCTTCTAGGCCCGATGCCCAAACTCATGGCATGAAGCCTTTTGTCGACACGTCGATCGATCCTCCGACTTGATGTCCAATCTTCTGACATGTTCCACTCCGGCCCAACATTGTTTCTTCCTGGTTTAATTGTCTCTTTATGATCGAAGCAAGTCCTACATCACTAAAAACATAGATTAGATTATAAACTCTATCAATTGGTTTCATCATCAAAATCCAAGATTCAACAATCCTTTTTGATGATGACAACTAATTGATAACGGAGTTTAACTAAACTCCCCCTATCAATATGTCATTTTGATAGAACTTTTGAATTCATAAATAAATTATAAATCCAAGCAACATGTCATCATAAAATCATGCATAATTTAAATTTTAATACATCACAAATTTTAATACATCATTCCATGCATGATCATCATCATAATTTCTCCCCCTTTGTCATCAACAATGAGAAGTGTAACTAACCAGTTTTTGAGATATAATTTCAAATCATTACATTATAAACATAATCTCAAGTTTTTAAAACATAATCATGTAAGCTAGTAATTTTCTTTTGAGATATGAACACTATCAATTCTTTCTCCCCCTTTGTTATTGGCAAAAAGAAGAAGTACAATTAGCAAGTTTTTAGATATGCAAGCTAGTAAGATAGCAAGTTTTGAACATGCAAGCTAGCAAGTTTTTCACATATGAAAGTTAGCAAAATTTTATATCTTTTGAGATATGCAAGATAGTCTATTTTAAAATAAACCAAAGGCATTTTAATTACCTCAATGTCGTAGTTTGCTGCCTCGCTTTTGTTGACTTTCTCGTCTTCGGAGGAGCTCGATTCATCCCAATTTTCGTTCTTCTTCTTGCGTTTAAAGCAAGTAGTTCCATTTTTTTTGCCTTTTAATTTTCGTTTCATTTGTAGTTTAAGTTCACCATCACTTGAGCTTATGCTCGAGTGGTCTTCAAATGTTCTAAGTTCCAAATCCTTCCTGTTCTTTGGAAGGTTTATTTTAAACGAAAGCTGCGTTCGTCCGATAAACTGTGCTTAGACGTAAACTGTGCTTAGACGTAAACTGCGCTTAATCTTAAGTAATCTTAGAATCGGCTTTTACATGCTTATCTTAATTTTTCATGCTTATCTTAATTTGACATATAAAGACTAAGGCATGCTTAGATGAAAAAGAATCTCTTAAAAAAAAAAAATGATTTTCCCATCTGATCGAGATTAATGATTTCATGATATTTTGTGAATCTCAAAATTAATTTTAATGACTTGATTATGAATTTCAAGTTAATGATTTGATTTGAATAAGTTTTATCTAAATCATAATCTTGATCTTGCAAAATTGAAGTCACAAATAATATCTTGTGGTATTCATGAATTGATACTCACAATATGAAAGCATTGATATTCATGACTTGAATTGGATTGAAACATTGTATGCTTAAATTAATCATTCTCCTATGTTTCAAAAATTCCTTAAATGCCTTATGTGATGATTGAAAACTAACTTGCTTTATGATGAATCACAAATCATGACTTGATCTATGATGTAAATGCCTTGAAATGATTGAAATATTTAACACTTTTATGCTCTTCCCCCTACTTTCTTCTTGTTTTCAATGATAAAATAGGGAGAAGTTTTGATCATGCATGGTAGGATATAATTTGACAAAATTGATACCATCATGATATGAAACATTTATGATGTGCAATTATGCATGCAATACTTGTGCTTTCTAATTATGATGTGATGTATTGCATATGATGTAAATCATGATTTAAAATGCTATGAGTGCCAAGTTACACATTTTGAGAAGAAATTGTTATATTGAAACATTAATGTAATTATGAATGGTGATATGATATCATGCATGTAATACTTCAACTTATGATGATGATGCATGCAATGATAAAATATTCATGATGAAAAATTGTCTTGACATTCATAACTTGATTATTCATCCTTTGTCATGATTTTGAAATCGTTGTAAAAGGAAAAAAGAACTACAAAACTGTATTCTCTCTTTCTTTTTTACAATGACAAAGGGGGAGATAGCTAGCTTGTACAAGTCAAGAAGATGCAAAAACTTGATTGCTAGCTTGCCTATCTTAAGTAGCAAAGATTGCTAACTTGCTTATTTCAAGAAGAAAAATTGTCTTCTTGAACATCACTATCTTGAATATCTCAAAAAGCAAAACTTGCAATTTGCACATTGCAATAGGAAGCAAGAATCATGAGCTTACACAAGAAAGCTATCTTGCATTTGCTTTCAAAATTTTTGCTAGCTTATATATTGTGAAACTTGTATATCGTAAAAACTGCTAGCTTGTTGGTCTAAAGAGAGCAAAATTTTCAAGAAGCAAGAGTTGCCTTCTTGAACATCTCTAATTTGCTAGCTTGCATGATGTAGAACTTGCTATCTTACCAAAAGTGCTATCTTATATGCTATAAAACTTGCATATCTAAAACTTGATAGCATGAATGTTCTAAGCATGATGTAACACTTGCTAAATCTTCTAGCTCCAAGATTGCATGATGATAAAACTTGATACTATGTTTTTCATGCAATGAGTTGAATCTATATCACAAACGATTGATAGTGATACTTCTCCTTTTTGTTGATGACAAAGGGGGAGAAGTATGTTGATGAAAGTATGTTGATGACATGACATGTGATGCATAAATTTATGCATATGTTCATGTTGACATGTTGCAAGTATTCATGATGAATATTGCAATGACTTGAATTCAGTTTGAATTCAAGGTTCTATCAATATGGCATATTGATAGGGGGAGTTTGTTTAAACTCCGGGAGTTAAGTTTAACTCCGTCATCAAGTGGTTGTCATCATCAAAATACGAGATTCAACAGAGAAACCATAATTCATATGGATAATTCTCCTCTTTAATAAATGGCAAAAAGAAACCTAGGAGAATAAACTGGTAAAATATTTTGATTCATGCATAAGAAATCTCATGATTTATATAGAAAAGCTCATCTTAAATAAAACGAGAACACGTAAAAAGAGATCTTGATTCATAAAATATTTCAAGTTATAATTATCAAAGAATCAAGATCATGATTTGGATAGAAGAAATTTCTCAAGTTATAATTCAAAAAATCATGATTCGTAAAAAAATCTTCTCTTAAATAAAATGCAAGAATCATACAAGAATAAAGAGTAAGAAATCTTGATATATATAAAAAAATCTCAAGTTTCAAATATAGAGAAATCAAGATCATTATTAGGATAAAACTCATTCAAATTCCAATCATTAAATCATCAAAATCACTTTCAAGAGATTCAAAATGACATAAATAGTTTTATCAATTTCTTATTGAAAAATCGATAAGATAGAGATGTAGTTAAAGCGAATCTATAAGGGCAGTTTGCAATTATGATGGAAATCATAATGTAAGCGCAAACTGAAATATGATGTTCGTACGATAAAACTGATTTACGTCTAAACATCGATTCGGAAAATACTGAACTTTGAAACACGATCATAAATTCGCAGAAGACAGTAAGCTATTGAGGAGGTTTGCAGTAAAGATAATATGCTCAAAGTAAATGCAAACCAGAGAGCACTGCGATTTTAGAGTGGTTCGGTCAATCTTGACCTACATCCACTTCTGGCTTCCTCCACCGACGAGGTCACCGACGTCCACTAGAGGCCTTCCTTTAATAGGCAAAGGCCAACCACCCTTTTCCAGTTTCACTCCTTTTGACGGGCTTAGGAGACAACCCTTACATAATTTTCTCTCCTCTCTTGAAAGTTCAGAACTTAGAAGAAAAGAGGGAGAAAAACTTTTAACTCATACAACACTTTTGAGCTCTAAAAATCGCAGAGTAAGATCAGGATTTCGGTGGTTTTCGTTGCTCTTTCATTGCTAAAAGAGTGGGGTATTTATAGGCCCCAAACCAGTTTGAATTCCGAGCTCAAAACTATCAATTCCCAGAATTTTGGGGTCTGGCGGTTGCACCGCCTGACTGGAGTGGTTGCACCGCCTAGTAGAGCTCGAAGACTAAGCCTCTAGGTGGTGCCACCACCTATCAAGGGCGGTTGCACCTCCTGCTAGAGCTCGGAGACCGAGCTCAAGCGGTGCCACCAACTGACTGGGGCAGTTGCACCGCCCAGCCAGAGCTCGGAGACTGAGCCTTGGGCGGTGCCACCACCAACCCAGGCGGTGCCACCTTTACCCAAGAAATCTGGGTCCGAATGGGCTGATCCATTCGGCCCAATTTGGGTCTGTCAAGGGCCCAATTGCCCTAAGATTAAGTTAATGGGATCACCTCCCATTTCTAACATAATCATCATGCGAACTACGAATTTCTTAAGACATTTACGACAGCTTGCTTCCGGTGCGTCAATCGCTTCTTCCGGCGAGCTTCTGGCAAACTTCCGGCGAACATCCGACGAACCTCCGGCGATGCTCCGACGGACTTCTGACGAACTCCTAGACTTGCGACGATCCACTTGGTGAGTTCCGACGAGCTTCTTTTGGCAAGCTCCTGGACTTCTCGGATTTGTTCCTGCAGAACATCCGACGACCGTCCGGACTTCCGTCGAGCTCTCGAACTCCCAACGTGATCATAGTCTTGACTCTGGCGCAACTCCTACTACATGTCTTACTTTCATCGTAGTTAATCCTACACACTTATCTCAACATATGGATTAGATAACAAATGACAATTGACGTCATCATCAAAAATCCAAGATTTAACAATCAAAACATATATCATAGTTTAAAATCGAAAGAGCAAATGTCATCATAGAAATAATTAAGATCAATAAATTATAAATCATCCAAAAATCATCATTACTTCAAATCATTATGTTGAATCTCGTATTTTGATGATGTAACCAATTGATAATTGTTTATGTTTTAATCTGTGTTTTGAGTGACGCAGGATGCTTTGATCAGGATGAGATAATTAAAGTCGGAAGAATCATATTAGGCCGGAGGAACATGTCAGAAGATTAGATGTCGGGCTGGAGGATCGATCGACGTATCAATAGAAGGCTTCGGGCCCTAGATTCGAGCATCAGGCCAAGAAGAGCGGTTATTTCGCCAAGGATATCAGAGTTACGGAGTCAACTAGCCAATTGGGCAATAGGATGCAAGAGAGGACGATGCGCCGAAGAATCGGACGAAGCGTCAAAGGACCAATGATATGCCTGACAATATGATTAATGCTTTGTGTTAATTGTCTAGATCGAAGTATGTTCTTACATGTGCAGGATTAACTATGATAGTAAGGCATGAAGCAAAATGAAGTCCCGGAGTCAAGGACGTGATTTCGTTGGGAGTTCATAGTTCGTCGGAAGTCCGGATGTTCGTCGGAAATTCTGGTGGAACCAACCGAGAAGTCTCGGAGCTTGCTAGAGAAGCTCATCGAAACTCGCCAAGAAGATCATCATGAAGTCCAGGAGCTTGCCAGGAGTTCACCGGAACATTGCCGAGAGATCGTCGGATGTTCGCCGGAAGATCGCTGGAAGAACCAAGACTTATGGACCTATTTAGCTCAGATTATTTCTTAGATTTCGTAGTTAGCACGTAATTGGATTTGAATTTGGGCCAACCCAATTAGGGGCAAGCTAGGCCTATGTAAAGACTATGTTTGGCCCAATGAGAGGCCCAAACAGTGCCCCAAGAAGTCTTACCATCATGGCATAGTCTTCGAGACGGTATCGAGCGGTGGTACCGCTAGTCTGGGCGGTTGTACCGACCCTAACAGGGTGCCAGGCGATGGTACTGCCAGTCTGGGTAGTGGTACCGCCCAGCATTGCCCCCCAGGCAGTGGTACCTAGGTGGTGGTACCACCTAGGGCAGTGTTAGTGTCAGACTGATACTAGGCGGTGGTACCGCCCAATGTAGGTAGTGGTACCGCCCGTGCCCAGGGAATTTGGGATGGGAAAGTTTTAGGTTCCAAGTTTGTAACAACTTGAAGCCTATAAATACCCCTCTTATCCCTGGTTAAAGAACACAAGCACAGAGTATTCAAAAGTGAGAAAACACTACTGCAATCTCTTTAGAAATTCCCTCATCCACTCTAAGTTTAGAATTCTGTAAGAGGAGTATGAGTGCTTGTAAGGGTTGTCTCCTAAACCCATGAAAATGAGAAGAGGGGTGTAAAAGGTGATTGGCCTTCGCCTATTGAAGGAAGGCCTCTAGTGAACACCGGTGACCTCGTCGGAGGAGGAAGCCGAAAGTGGATGTAGGTCACGTTGACCGAACCACTCTAAAACTCAGTTTGCATTTACTTTGAGCAACTTTCTTTTATAGCAAACTGCCTATCCTCCTTACTGTGCTTTAACTATGTCCACATACACTTTTAAAGTTATTATCTTTACGAAATGGCTTTTCATTGGAAACGATTTTTATCGTACGAAAGTTTTAAATCGATGTTATTTTACTACTGCACTAATTCACCCCCCTCTTAGTGCCGACCCCTGATCCTAACATTTGGTATTAGAGCCTCGTGAATTCTCATTTGGTTTAACACCCAAGAGAAATGGCTCTTTTCGGCTTTCAAGAGGGTCACTCTCTCATTCATCCTCACTTTTTCAATGGGACGGACTACACTTATTGAAAAACTCGAATGAGAGTTTTCTTGCTTTCATTGAATCTCAATTTATGGCATATAGTCGAATTTGGTTTTCAAATGTCTTCTCTTCCAATGAACCATTGGAATGATTTGGAGAAGAAGACATTTTCTTTAAATGCAAAGGCTATGAATGCCTTATTTTGCGCCTTAGACAAAATCAAGTTTAATTGGGTTTCTATGTGTGAAACGACTTTCGACATTTGACATAATCTTGAAATCACACACGAAGGCACTAGCAAAGTTAAGGACTCTAAAGTTAATTTTTTAATGCATGATTTTGAACTTTTTTGAATGAAGCCTAGCGAAATCATTGTTGACATATACACCCATTTTACGGATGTCGTCAATAGTTTAAAAGCTCTTGGCAAATATTTTTTAGATTTTGAACTTGTATACAAGATTTTATGTTCTCTTAATAAGAGTTGGGATTCAAAAGTAACGGTAATTCAAGAATTAAAAAAATTGAATACCTTTCCGATTGAAGAACTATTAGAGCCTTTAATGACCTATGAAATAACATGCAATGCACATAAAGAACTTGAGAACCACTTTCCAAAGAACAGGAAGGATTTCGAACTGAGAACATTTGAAGACCACTTGAGAATAAGCTCAAGTGATGGTGAACATGAACTTGAACTCACAAAGAAATTTAAAAAGTTAATGAAATAAAAATTAAAAAAATAAAAAGAACGCAACTACTTGCTTTGAACGCAAGAAGAAGAACATAAATTGGGATGAATCGAGCTCATCCGAAGACGAGGAGAAAATCAACAAAGGCGAGGTGGCAAACTATGCCTTAGCGGCTTTCAACAATGAGGTAATCGAAACTCCCTTAATTTATTTCAAAATTACATGATGCTTTTCATGATGCATTTTCTTTTTTTTTATTTAGTTTAAAAAAAAATATTTTTCTTGAAAATTACATGTTTAATAATGTTATGAAAATATAAAAAATTAGGAATAATGTTTATCATGCTAGTAATTTTAAAAATAATCATGAAAATTGCATGTGTTATGTTAAATGAACAAAATGTTAGATTTAAATCTAATGATCCTATGTATGTTTTTTTTTAAAGAATAAATAATGCATATCTTGATAATTTTCGAATTTGAGTGAAACCACGCTTGATGTCTTAATGAAAATTTTAAGAAGTTTGATATCATGCTTAATAATGATGCATGGCTTTTGTATGGAAACTAACATGAAAAGTTAATTCACCTAAAAAGAAAAATGCATGACTACAACAAACAAAATGATCTTGATAAAAAATGTTTTATGGAATCAATTTCGATTATGCATAATGATGTAATTATGCAATGAAAATATTGAATATTTTGAAATCATGTTTGATTTGAAGTAATGCATAATGATCATGCTTAATGATTTTTTCTTTCAAAATTATGCATGATGATTTTTGTAATTATCGAACTTTGTGATCTTTTGAAAGTTCTTTTTCGGTGTTAATGAATGATGCATTGATTTGGCATAAAAGAAAAGAACATGTTTGAAATCAATCAATAAGTTGAAACAAAAAGAGAGGAAAGTATTTTTCTTGAAACCTTCTCAAATCCCTACCTGATTTTTCACTAAGAGATCAATAAAATTATTTATGCCATTTTGAATCTCTTGAAAGTAATGTTGAGATTTTGATGATTTGAATTTAAAATGAGTTTTATCAAAATCATGATCTTGATTTCTTGGAATAACATGAGATTACCTTTGATGATCATTTTGATTATTTTGATTCATGGAATTTTGGATTCATGACTTGGTCTTTCATTTGTTTTTGAGATGGTTGAAATCTTTATACCTTTGAATTCTTCCCTTCTCCTTTCAATTTTTGAAATTATGCATGTTATATGTTGGAGATTTGAAATCATGTTTTGTTATCATGCATACCCAAGAAATGTTGATTTGACAAATTGAATGAATTAAAAATGAATGATGATGTTTCTCTTGATTATAACTTATGATATTTTTTTATGAATCATCATCTTGATTTCTCGATATTCGATACATGAAATTTTTCTATGAATCAAGATTTTTTTTCATGCTATGATTCTTCTTGGTATTCACTAAAAATGATGTATTCAAATTAACTATGATATGATCTTGATAATTTATGACTTGAATTTTATTATGTAAAATTCCTTGTATTCATGAAATATTTATCTCATCACGAAAATTCTCTTGATATTTTGAATGTGATGAAATGAAATTATGCATGAAATACAAATGGGAAGTTAATGATCATGCATGATAGGATGTAATGAATTTTGACAAAATTGGCACCATTATGATATGGAATATTTATGATTTGAAATGATGCATGCAATACTTATGCTTTTTATTATAATGATGTATTGCATATAATGTGTATCATGAATGCTCTAAATGATGAATGCTTGGTATCATAATCAAAATGTTGATAAATGCTATGATTTGTCACCAAAATGATGTATCATGTATGATATGCCCATAGTGATTAATTTATTTGTATAATGCATAAAGAAAGGATACAAATGTAAATTTTTAGAATTGTGCATGTTTTAATTTAAAACTATGCACAAACATATTGAAAAAGGATTAATTCTTTACCTTTGTCATAATCTGAAAATTGACATAAAGGGTCTTTCCTTCTTTTTGCCAATGACAAAGGGGGAGAAAGAATTTCTAGCGTGCACATCATGAAAAGAGGCAAACTTGTTAGCTTGCACAAGTCAAGAAGATGCAAAACATACTAACTTGCACTTTGCAACGGAAGCAAAATTGCTATCTCAAACATTGCAAAGGAAGCAAAAATTTGCTAACTTGCAACTTGCATATTTCAAGAAGCAAGAATTGCTTTCTTGAACATCTCTAATTTGCTAGCTTGCATGATGTAGAACTTGCTATCTTGAACATTACAAAGAAGTGTTATCTTGCCTATCTCAAGAAGCAAAAATGCTAAACCTGCACATCTTTAATTATTGCTATCTTGCATAATGATCAAATTGGAAATTATGTTTATGGTGAAATGTATTGAACTTGTAGTCTAACACATGAGAATTACACTTCTCTTTTTTGTTGATGACAAAGGGGGAGAAGTATGATCATGTTATGCATGATGACGTATTACAAATATTCATGATGAATATTTGCAAAGACTTGAATTTAGCATGAATTCAAGGTTCTATCAATATGGCATATTGATAGGGGGAGTTTGTTTAAACTCTAGGAGTTAAGGTTAACTCCGTCATCAATTGGTTGTCATCATCAAAAAGGGGAAGATTGTTGAATCTCGTATTTTGATGATGAAACCAATTGATAATTATTTATATTTTAATTTGCGTTTTGAGTAACGCAGGATGCTTCGATCAGGATGAGATAATTAAAACAGGAAGAATCATGTTAGGCCGGAGGAACATGTCAGAAGATTGGACGTCAGGCCGGAGGATCGGTCGACGTATCGACAAAAGGCTTTGGGCCATGGATTCGGGCATCGGGCCAAGAAGAGCGGTTATTGCGCCAAGGATATTGGAGTTGCAGAGTCAACTGACCGATTGGGCAATAGGCCGCAAGAGAGGACGATACGTCGAAGAATCGGACGATACGTCGAGGGACCAATGACATGCCGGAGATAACATGATTAATGCTTAGTATTAATTGTCTAGATTAAAGTATGTTCTTACATGTGCAGGATTAACTACGATAGCAAGGCATGAAGTAAAATGAAGTCCTGGAGTCAAGGACGTGATTTCGTTGGGAGTTCAGAGTCCGTTGGAAGTCCGGATGTTCGTCGGAAGTTCTAGCGGAACCAATTGAGAAGTCTCAGAGCTTGCCAGAGAAGCTCATCGAAACTCATCAAGAAGGTTGTCATGAAGTCCAAGAGCTTGCTAGGAGTCAGCTAGAACATTGCCGAGAGATTGTCGAAAGTTCACCAAAAGATCACCGGAAGAACCAAGACTTACGGACCTGTTTAGCTCAGATTATGGATTAGATTTCATAGTTAGCACGTAATTGGGTTTGGATTTAGGCCAACCCAATTAGGGCCAGCTAGGCCCATGTAAGGACTATGTTGGGCCCAATAAGAGGCTCAAACAGTGCCCCAAGAAGTCTCACCGTCATGGCACAATCTTCGAGATTGTGTCAAGCGGTAGTACCGCTAGTCTGGGCGGTTGTACCACCCCTGGCAGGGTGGTAGGTGGTGGTACCACCAGTCTGGGTGGTGGTGTTAGGATCGAAGCAGCACTAAGAGGGGGGGGGGTGAATTAGTGTAGCGGTAAAGTACGATAAACTTTTGACGATTTAAACACTTTTGGAAACTTCGTACGATAAAAGCAGCGTTTCGTTTGAAATCATTTCGATTGCATTTTAACTCGAAGGCAGTAAGCTATTAAAGAGGTTTGCAGTAAGGTAATAGCAGGAAGTAAATGCAAACCAGAGAAGACGGTAGTTTATAGTGGTTCGGTCAATCGTGACCTACATCCACTCCTCTGATTCCTCTTCCGTCGAGGCCACCGGCATCCACTAACGATCTTCCTTTACTAGGCGAAGATCAACCTCCTTCTTACACCCCTCTTATAACCTCTTACAAGTGGTTCACCCTTTTACAAAGATTTCAATGAATAGAAAGGATGTGAACACTCAAGCTATTGAAAACAAGACTTTTCGTAAAGCTTTTCTCAACTTCTAGCTTCTCAAAAGGTTGTTATCTCAGCTGAGAATAGAGGGGTATTTATAGGCCTCAAGAGGATTCAAATTTGGGCTCGAAAATTTAAATTCTCTTCGGTTTTCGATGCTGGCGGTGCCACCGCCTGTCAGTGTCTGACACTGACAGTGGCTGGCGGTGCCATCGCCCATCCAAGCGGTGCCACCGCCCAGCTCTCGGGTGCTGGGCGGTGTCACCGCCCAGCCCAAGCGGTGCCACCGCCTAATCCAATTCAGCTCACTGGTTGGGCTCCAAACTTGGCCCAAACCAGTCCGAACTCGGGCCCAATTGGCCCCTACTTGGGTTATAGGATTAACACCTAATCCTAACCCTAATTAACGTGCTAACTACGAATTTAAAGATATTTTCTAAGCTATTACAAAGTCCGTAAGTCAAGACTTCTTCCGGTGAGCTTCCGACGAACTTCCGATGGTCTTCCGATAAACTCTAGGAAACCATTCTGCGGACTCCCGGCTGTTAGGATCGAGAGCACTAAGAGGGGGGGGTGAATTAGTGCAGCGAAAATCTTTCAGCGATTTAAAAACGAAAGCTACGTTCGTCCGATAAAAACGATTTCGATGTAAAAGCCGATTCTAAGATTACTTAAGATTAAGCGCAGTTTACGTCTAAGCACAGATTACGTCTAAACTGAGTTTGCGTCTAAATACAGTTTGCGTCTAAACGCAGTTTTGCATCTAAACACAGTTTTACGTCTAAACGCAGTTTTGCGTCTAAACTCAATTTACGTCTAAATGCAGTTTTACGTCTAAACGCAGTTTGTATCTAAAAGTAGTTTACGTCTAAAACACAGTTTTATGTTTAAACACAGTTTGCGCAATTTACGTTTAAACGCAGTTTTACGTCTAAACGCAGTTTGCGTCTAAACGTAGTTTTACGTCTAAACGTAGTTTGCGTCTAAAATAGTTTCAAAGGGATCTAAACTTAGAAGCTAGTTCATAAAAAGCGCAGAAGACAGTTTTGCAGAATCAAAACACAAACGTAAGTTGATCGTACGAAAAACAAAGATTTACGTCTGAATGCAGATTCGAAAAGATCAGCACTTAGAACTTGTTCGTAAAGGCGTAGAGAGCAGTAGTTATGTAGGAGGTTTGCCGTAATGATAAGGTACTCGAAATAAAAGCAAACTAGAGATTTAGAGTGGTTCGGTCAGTCTTGACCTACTCCACTTTTGGCTTCCTCCTCCGACGAGGTCACCGACGTCAACTAGCTGCCTTACTTCAATGGGCGAAGGCCAACTGCCCTTTTATAGTTTCACTCCTTTTGATGGGCTCAGGAGGCAACCCTTACAGAACCTTTCTCTCCTCACTTTTACAATTCAGAAGCTTAAAGAACAGAAGGAGGAGACTTAAAGGCTTTACAACAATTTTGAGCTATTAGAATCACAGAAAGAATCAAGATTTCGGTGTAGGTCTATGTAATTTCTGTGCTGAATGGGTGAGGTATTTATAGGCCCCAACCCAGTTCAAATTTGGAGCTCAAAACGTTCAAATCCCGAAATTTCGGGACCAGGCGGTTGCACCTCCTGACTGGAGAGGTTGCACCGCTTGGCAGAGCTCGGAGACTGAGCCCAGGCGGTTGCACCTCTCTGTCAGGGGCGGTTGCACCGCCTGAGTCTGGCTCGGAGACTGAGCCCCAAGCGGTGCCACCTCTTGACTGAGGCAGTTGCACCTCTCTGCTAGAGCTCGAAGACCGAGCTCAGGCGGTGCTACCTCTCTGTCAGGGAGGTTGCACCGCCCAGTCTAGCTCGAAGACTGAGATCAGGCGGTTGCACCTCCTGGCTAGGGCGGTTGCACCGCCCAGTCTCGCCGGGAGACTTAGCCCAGGCGGTGCCACCTCTTGGCCTAGGCGGTTGCACCTCCTGGTGCAATCAGGGTCCGAATGGTTAGCTCCATTCGGCCCAATTTCAATCTTTTCAGGGGCCCAATTGCCCCAAGATTAAGCTAATGGGATCACCTCCCATTTTCCAACTTAATCAACGTGCTAACTACGATTAAATCTAAGACAATTTCTGCAGCTTTGCTCCGATGCGTCAATCACTTCTTCCGGCGAGTTTCCGGCGAACTTCCGTCGATCATCCGATGAACCCTCGGTGATTCTTCTACGGACTTCCGGCAAACTCCTGGACTTTGCGAGATCCACTTGGTGAGTTCCGACGAGCTTCGCTTGGCAAGCTTCTGGACTTCTCGGATCTGTTCTCGCAGAACCTCCGACGACCGTCCGAACTTCCGTCGAACTCTCGAACTCCCAACGTGATCATGATCTTGACTCCGGCGCAACTCCTGCTGCTTGTCTAACTTTCATCGTAGTTAATCCTGCACACTTATCTCAACACATAGATTAGACAACAAATGATAATTGACTTCATCATCAAAATCCGAGATTCAACAATCTCCCCCTTTTTGATGATGACAATCAATTGATAAAGGAGTTATCCTTAACTCCCCCTATCTATATGCCATAGTTGAGATAAGTCAACCTTGAATTCAAGACCTAAGAATTCAAGTGACGTATTGATAAGTTAGATCAGTTAAACTTATCAATACTCCCATCATGATACCCATCATGATGTATCTCTTCAAGAATGATGTCAAGGCCTGACATACATCATCAAGTTTGTATGATTGTGTTTGTAACTATTCATCATATAATTGAATATTATCATATAAAGCTGCGAAGGACTATTACATGATGCACACATTTGAGATTTTCTAGCAAGTTTGCATTTACTTCACAAGATAGGATATCAACTCAAGACATAATGCAAACTATAGCACATGTTCATATATCTCTTGGTGATGCAAGGATGGCATAACCATAACATTGTTTATAGCATCACTCAAGTATTTGCAACTATGACATAGACATGATCATGGCAGTGTTTATCAATTCATATGTTTCTCCCTTTTTGTCATCAACAAAAAGCATGGTAATTGTGATACCAGGAAAACAATATTAGCAAGCTTATAGAGGAATTTTACATAGATTGCTTTGAAAACTTCTTCCCCTTTTTGTTATAATCCATTTTACCCGCAAAGATATTACAGGATGAAATACATACACAGGAATCACTTTATCAGATTTATTTCAGAAACTTATGAAAGTGTACGAATAAATCTGTTTTATAGCATTCGAACAAATAAGATGCATTTGGACGAGATTTTGTTATAGATTTTCACATATAAACATGTCAATCAAGTGATCTGATTATTCAATATAGTCCGAAAAATAAGTTTATTTATTCGGACACATCAACATTCCTAATTCTCTTTTAATGAAATCAAATTGTTCTTCACTTAGAGGTTTTGTAAAAATGTCAGCCAGTTGATGTTTGGCATCAATGAACTCTATGGTTACGTCATGATTAGTGACATGATCTCGTATAAAGTGATGTCTAATATCAATATATTTTGTTCTTGATGTTAGGATCGAGAGCACTAAGAGGGGGGGGTGAATTAGTGCAGCGGAAATCTTACAGCGATTAAAAACCAAAAGCTGCGTTCGTTCAAAAACTATTATGATGCAAAAGCAAATTCTCAGTTTGTATCTAAGTGCAGTTTGCGTCTAAGCGCAGATTGCGTCTAAGCGCAGTTTTGCGTCTAAGCGCAGTTTACGTCTAAACTCAGATTTACGTCTAAACGCAGTTTTACGTCTAAACGCAGATTTACGTCTAAACGCAGATTTACGTCTAAACGTAGTTTTACGTCTAAACGCAGATTTACGTCTAAACTCAGATTTACGTCTAAACTCAGATTTACGTCTTAAACTCAGATTTACGTCTAAACGCAGATTTACGTCTAAACGCAGTTTTACGTCTAGACGCAGATTTACGTCTAAACTTTGAAACTCGTTTGTATACTCGCAGAAGGCAGTATGCAGTTGAAATCAAGACGTAAACGTGAACTGAGATCTGATGATTGAGCGAGGAAAGCCGATTTACGTCTGAATGCAGTTTTACGTCTAAATGTTAAAACTCGTTCGTAAAATTGTAGAGGACAGTTTGCAGTTATCAATAGGATCAAAATGTAAGTGTAAACTGCAAAGAAGCTCGTTCGTAAAAGCACGGAAGACAGTTCTGCAGAATCAAACGTAAACGTAAACTGTAATGTATGAAAATATGAATTTACGTCTGAATGCAGATTCGGAAGAACAGTACTTAGAACTTGTTCGTGAAAGCGCAGAGAGCAGTAGTAATGAAGGAGGTTTGCAGTAATGATAAAGTGCTCGAAAATAAACGCAAACCAGAGATTTAGAGTGGTTCGGTCAACCTTGACCTACTCCACTTTTGGCTTCCTCCACCGACGAGGTTGCCGACGTCAACTAGGGGCCTTCCTTCAATAGGCGAAGGCCAAACTGCCCTTTTACAATTTCTCTCCTTTTGACAGGCTCAGGAGACAACCTTTACAGACCTTTCTCTCCTCACTTTACAACTGAAAACTTGAAGAACAGAAGGAGGAGACTTAAAGGCTTTACAACACTTTTGAGCTCTTAGAATCACAGAAAAGATCAAGATTTCGGTGTAGGTCTGTATCTTTTCAGTACTGAATGGGTGGGGTATTTATAGGCCCCAACCTAGTTCAAAATTCGAGCTCAAAACCATCAAATCCCGGAATTCCGGGATCAGGCGGTTGCACCTCTTGACTGGAGAGGTTGCACCGCCTGGCAGAGCTCGAAGACTGAGCTCAGGCGGATGCACCTCTCTGTCAGGGGTGGTTGCACCTTCCTGCCAGAGCTCGAAGACCGAGCTCAGGCGATGCATCACCTGTCCAAGGAGGTTGCATCACTCTGCCAGAGCTCGAAGACCGAGCTCGGTGGTTGCACCTCTCGGCAGAGCTCGGAACTTGAGCTCTGGCGGTGCTACCTCTTGACAGAGGAGGTTGCACCGCCCAGTCTCACTTGGAGACTGAGCCGTGGGCGGTTGCACCTCCTGGCTGGAGCGGTTGCACCGCCCAGTCTCGCTGGGAGACTTAGCCTGGGCGGTTGCACCTCCCTGCCTGGGCGGTTGCACCTCCCACAGCTACTTGGGTTCGAATGGGTTGAACCATTCGACCCAACTTGAGTTCTTCAGGGGCCCAATTGCCCCAGGATTAAGCTAATGGGATTGCCTCCCATTTCTAACTTAATCACCGTGCTAACTACGATTAAATCTAAGACAAATTCTGCAGCTCTGCTTCGGTACGTCAATCGCTTCTTCCGGCGAGTTTCCGGCGAACTTCCGTCGATCATCCGATGAACCCTCGGTGATGCTTCTGCGGACTTCCGGCAAACTCCTGGACTTTGCGACGATCCACTTGGCGAGTTCCGACGAGCTTCGCTTGGCAAGCTTCTGGACTTCTCGGATCTGTTCTCGCAGAACCTCCGACGACCGTCCGAACTTCCGTCGAACTCTAGAACTCCCAACGTGATCATGATCTTGACTCCGGCGCAACACCTGCTGCTTGTCTAACTTTCATCGTAGTTAATCCTGCACAACAAAACAAAAACTTCGATCGAGACAATTAGTTCTAAGCAATTAACCAAGTTGTCCGGCATGTCATTGGTCCCTCGACGCTTCGTCCGATTCTTCGGCGCATCGTCTTTTCCTGTGGCCTATTGCCCAATCGGCCAGTTGACTCCGCAACTCCGATATCCTTGGCACAATACCCGCTCTTCTTGGCCCGATGCCCGAGTCCACGACCCGAAGCCTTCTGTCGATACGTCGACCGATCCACCGGCCCGACGTCCAATCTTCTGACATGTTCCTCCGGCACAACATGATGTTCCTGCTTTAATTGTCTCATCCTGATCGAAGCATCCTGCGTCACTCAAAACGCAGATTAAATCATAAACATATATCAAGTAGTTTCATCATCAAAATACGAGATTCAACACTTGAGTGTTGTATAGGATTTTTAGTTAAGCATATTGCACTCGTGTTATCACATTTAATGGGAATAACTTTAAGATTAACTTTGTAATATTCTAAAGTGTTTTTCATCCATACAACTTGTGCACAGCATGCACTTGCTGCAATATATTCAGCTTCGGTTGTTGATAGAGCAACCGAGCTTTGTTTCTTAGATGACCAGGATACAAGGGCATGTCCTAAAAATTGACATGATCCTGATGTGCTTTTTCTATCTAGTCTACAGCCAGCGAAGTCCGCATCAGCATAAGCTGTTAACTTAAAATTTTCTGATTTTGGGTACCATAATCCTAGATTTGTGGTTCCATTAAGATATCTAAGTATTCTTTTGACTGCTTTGAGATGAGATATCTTAGGGTTTGATTGAAATCTAGCACAAAGTCCTACACTGAACATGATGTCTGGTCTAGTGGCAGTGAGGTAAAGTAAACTTCCTATCATACCCCTATAAGTCTTTTGATTAAAGCTTTCTCCACTTTCATCAATTTCTAACTTAGTGGAGGTGCTCATAGGGGTGTTAATAGCCTTTGAGTTGTTCATATTAAACTTTTTTAATAAATTCATAGCATATTTTGTTTGACTAATAAAGATGCCATTGCTTAATTGTTTGATTTGTAAACCTAAGAAGAATGTTAATTCTCCCATTAAGCTCATTTCGAATTCAAGACTCATGGTTCTAGCAAAAGATTCACAGAGAGATTCATTTGTAGAGCCAAAGATAATATCATCAACATAAATCTGAACAATGAGAAAATTATTTTCAAAATTCTTGATAAATAATGTAGTATCAACCTTGCCTTTTGTGAAATTATTTTCGATAAGAAAAGAACTAAGTCTCTCATACCAAGCCCTTGGGGCTTGTTTTAAACCATAAAGAGCTTTAGTTAATCTAAACACATGATTAGGGAGGCTATCATTTTCAAAACCAGGAGGTTGTTCAACATAAACTTCTTCGGAGATAAAGCCATTTAGAAAAGCGCTTTTAACATCCATTTGAAACAACTTAAAATTATTACTGCTAGCGTAGGCAAGGAGCATCCTTATGGCTTCCAATCGAGCCACAGGAGCGAAGGTTTCTTCGTAATCGATACCTTCTTCTTGGTTGAAACCTTTGGCCACTAATCTAGCCTTGTTTCTAACCACGATACCATTTTCATTTTGCTTGTTTCTGAAGACCCATTTAGTACCATTAACTAAATGGTCATTTGGCCTAGGAACAAGCTTCCACACTTCATTTCTCTCAAATTGATTTAATTCATCTTGCATTGCGATAATCCATGAATCATCTTTCATGGCTTCATCAATGCATTTGGGTTCAATTTGGGAGAGAAAGGCGGCATTCGCACAAAAGGTTTTAAGAGAAGATCGTGTTTGAACCCCCTTTGACGTGTCTCCTAGGATTAGCTCCTTAGGGTGAGCATCTACATACTTCCAATCCTTGGGTAAGGATATTTCGGAAGTGGATGCATCCAGGTTGTTAGTTGGAGAAGGGGTTTCATTTAAATTCAAGGAATCAAAATTAACATCTTCATCAAGATCATTTTTCGTGATTTCGGAAATCTCATTGAAAACAACATGAATGGATTCTTCAATAATTAGAGTTCTTTTATTGAAGATACGAAAGACTTTAGAAACTGTAGAATAACCAAGAAAGATTCCTTCATCGGATTTAGCATCAAATTTTCCTAAGTTGTCTTTTTCATTCAAGATAAAACACTTACACCCAAAGACTTTAAAATATGAAACGTTGGGTTTTTTATTGTTTCATAACTCATACGGAGTTTTGGTTAGTAGAGGTCTCACTAGAACTCTATTTAAAATGTAGCATGCAATATTTACGGCTTCGGCCCAAAAATATTTGGGTAGGTTGTGTTCATTCAACATGGTTCTTGCCATTTCTTGTAAATTTCGATTTTTTCTTTCTACAACTCCATTTTGTTGAGGGTTTCTAGGAGTAGAGAAATTATGGTTGTATCCATTGAGTTCACAAAATTCCTGGAAATCATGGTTTTGAAATTCACCACCATGATCACTTCTAATTGACGAAATCATAGAACCTTTCTCATTCTGAACGAGTTTGCAAAACTTGGTAAAAGATCTAAGGCATTCACTTTTTTGTTTTAAGAAGTAAGTCCATGTGTATCTGCTATAGTCATCCACGATGACGAAAGCGTATTTGCTACCTCCTAGGCTTGATGTGGAGATGGGTCCGAACAAGTCCATATGGATCAATTGTAAGGGCCTAGTGGTGCTTATTTGATTTTTAGATTTGAAGCTACTCTTAATTTGTTTACCTAATTGGCAAGCATCACATACATTATCTTTGATGAACTTGATATGAGGAATTCCTCTTACAAGTTCTTTGGATGATATTTGAGTGATTAGCTTCATGCTAGCATGACCTAATCTTCTGTGCCATATCCAAGCATTCTCATTTAAAGCAGAAAAACATATTTCATTACATAAATCATTGATGTCAATAGTGTATATGTTATTTTGTTTTAATGCAATCATAGATATGTTTTTGTGTGGTTTTTCAATGATGCAAGCATTAGATTCAAATCTGATAATATATCCTTTATCACACAATTGACTAATGCTCAAGAGGTTATGTTTTAGACCATCAACTAGCAAAACATCTTCAATAGATAAGTTGGATTTGTTACCTATGGTTCTTTTGCCAATGATTTTACCCTTGTTGTTGTCTCCAAAGGTGACATATCCTTCGTCTATGCTAGTGAGCTTAGATAATTGGGATGGATCTCCGGTCATATGCCTTGAGCATCCACTATCAAGGTACCATCTCTTGCTCCTACCTTGCAATGGTTTAGTTTTCTACAAGAAAGGATGATGTTTAGGTACCCATTTGCTTTTGGGTTCCTTACAAATAGATCTACATTTTCTATCATGTTGCATAGAATTTGTCATGGTTCCTTTAGGAACCCAAATCAATTTGTTTGGACTAATTTTCCTGAATGGACAATAATGCGTCCTGTGTCCAAACTTGCAACAAAAGTTGCATTTGCTATGATGTCTAACATGTAAGATGAGGCCTTTTACGAAGGTAGTTGGATTCTGGTGAGGACTCCTCACAAATCCAATCCCACTTCTTTTGGGAACATGACCTTTGTTTGTAAGGATCATGTTTAATGACTTGCTACCAACCTCGAATTTCTTCAAGGTGTCCTTAAGTAGCAAGTTTTCTTTTTGAAAAGTTTCTAGATCATGGCATTTTATGCATGAGTTTAAACTATCACTATGTTCAACATTTAACTTATCAAACTTGTAAATAAGACTATCATACTCCTTTTTTAGCAATTTGTATTTACCACTAAAAGTCTTACACTCATCAAACAATTCATGGAAAGCATTTAATAATTCATCGAATGATAAATCTGCATCTAATGAATTTGTTACCTCGTCTTCGATGGCCATTAGGGCGTAATGAGCAACTTGCTCGGTGTTGGTCTCCTCTTCTTCGGACGCGCTCGAGTCGTCCCATGTTGCTTGAAGCGCCTTCTTCTTTGATGTTCTTCTTTTGACTTGGGGACAATCACTCTTGCAGTGTCCCGGCTTTTTGCATTCATAGCAGATCACTTGGTCCTTCTTGGGTTCAAGTTTATTTTTCGCATCATTCTTAAACTTGTTTCTTTTAAAGAACTTTTTAAACTTTCTTGTTAAAAGTGCCAAGTCATCATCACAGTCCTCATCACTTGAGTTTTCTCTCAAGTGGCATTCAGAAGTTTTGAGTGCCATATCCTTCCTGTTCTTTGGAAGGATGTCTTCTTGCTCTTCATGAGCTTTACAAGTCATTTCGTAGGTCATTAATGACCCGATTAGTTCTTCAAGAGGGAAGTTGCGCAGATCTTTTGCCTCTTGAATAGCAGTGACTTTGGGATCCCAACTCTTAGGAAGGGATCTTAGTATCTTATTTACGAGTTCAAAATCCGAAAAACTTTTTCCGAGTCCTTTTAGACCATTGACGACTTCCGTGAAATGGGTAAACATGTCGCCAATGGTTTCACTCGGTTTCATTCGGAAAAGTTCAAAAGAATGCAACAACAGATTGATTTTTGACTCTTTCACTCTACTTGTGCCCTCGTGGGTCACTTCAAGTTGAAACTCGTTTTTATCAAGTGCGCAAAATAAGGCATTCATAGCCTTTGCATTAAGAGCGAAAGCCTTCTTTTCCATTTCATTCCAATCGATCATTGGAAGAGAAGACTTTGAAAATCCGTTTTCAACAAGGTTCCACAGTTCAAAATCCATAGAAATAAGAAAGATCCTCATTCGGGTCTTCCAATAGGTGTAGTCCGTCCCACTGAACATGGGTGGACGTGTAATAGAATGCCCCTCTTGGTTTCCGGCGTATGCCATCTCTCTTGGGTTTTAATCCGTTAGAGAGTTAACCTCGCTCTGATACCAATTGTTAGGATCGAGAGCACTAAGAGGGGGGGGTGAATTAGTGCAGCGGAAATCTTTCAGCGATTTAAAAACGAAAGCTGCGTTCGTCCGATAAAAATAATTTCGATGTAAAAGCCGATTCTAAGATTACGTAAGATTAAGCGCAGTTTACGTCTAAGCACAATTTATGTCTAAACTGAGTTTGCGTCTAAATACAGTTTGCATCTAAACGCAGTTTTGCGTCTAAACACAATTTTACGTCTAAACGTAGTTTTGCGTCTAAACTCAGTTTACGTCTAAACGCAGTTGTACGTCTAAACGCAGTTTGTGTCTAAAAGTAGTTTACGTCTAAAACACAGTTTTATGTTTAAACACAGTTTGCGCAGTTTACGTTTAAACGTAGTTTTACGTCTAAACGCAGTTTGCGTCTAAACGTAGTTTTACGTCTAAACGTAGTTTGCGTCTAAAACAGTTTCAAAGGGATCTAAATTTAGAAGCTAGTTCATAAAAAGCGCAGTAGACAGTTTTGCAGAATCAAAACACAAACGTAAGCTGATCGTACGAAAAACACAGATTTACGTCTGAATGCAGATTCGAAAAGATCAGCACTTAGAACTTGTTCGTAAAGGCGCAGAGAGCAGTAGTTATGTAGGAGGTTTGCATTAATGATAAGGTACTCGAAATAAAAGCAAACCAGAGATTTAGAGTGGTTCGGTCAGTCTTGACCTACTCCACTTTTGGCTTCCTCCTCCGACGAGGTCACCGACGTCAACTAGCTGCCTTCCTTCAATAGGCGAAGGCCAACTGCCCTTTTACAGTTTCACTCCTTTTGATGGGCTCAGGAGACAACCCTTACAGAATCTTTCTCTCCTCACTTTTACAATTCAGAAGCTTAAAGAACAGAAGGAGGAGACTTAAAGGCTTTACAACAATTTTGAGCTCTTAGAATCACAGAAAAAATCAAGATTTCAGTGTAGGTCTATGTAATTTCTGTGCTGAATGGGTGGGGTATTTATAGGCCCCAACCCAGTTTAAATTTGGAGCTCAAAACGATCAAATCCCGGAATTCCGGGATCAGGCGGTTGCACCTCCTGACTGGAGAGGTTGCACCGCCTGGCAGAGCTCGGAGACTGAGCCAAGGCGGTTGCACCTCTCTGTCAGGGGCGGTTGCACCGCCTGAGTCTGGCTCGGAGACTGAGCCCCAGGCGGTGCCACCTGTTGACTGAGGCGGTTGCACCTCTCTGCCAGAGCTCGAAGACCGAGCTCAGGCGGTGCTACCTCTCTGTCAGGGAGGTTGCACCGCCCAGTCTAGCTCGAAGACTGAGCTTAGGCAGTTGCACCTCCTGGCTGGGGTGGTTGCATCGCCCAGTCTCGCTGGGAGACTTAGCCCAGGCGGTGCCACCTCCTGGCCTAGGCGGTTGCACCTCCTGGTGCAATCAGGGTCCGAATGGTTAGCTCCATTTGGCCCAATTTCAATCTTTTCTGGGGCCCAATTGCCCCAAGATTAAGCTAATGGGATCACCTCCCATTTTCTAACTTAATCAACGTGCTAACTACGATTAAATCTAAGACAATTTCTGCAGCTTTGCTCCGATACGTCAATCGCTTCTTCCGACGAGTTTCCGACGAACTTCCGTCGATCATCCGATGAACCCTCGGTGATTCTTTTGCGGACTTCCGGCAAACTCCTGGACTTTGCGACGATCCACTTGGCAAGTTTCGATAGCTTCGCTTGGCAAGCTTCTGGACTTTTCGGATCTGTTCTCGCAGAACCTCCGACGACCGTCCGAACTTCCGTCGAACTCTCGAACTCCCAATGTGATCATGATCTTGACTCCGGCGCAACTCCTGCTGCTTGTCTAACTTTCATCGTAGTTAATCCTGCACACTAATCTCAACACATAGATTAGACAACAAATGATAATTGACTTCATCATCAAAATCCGAGATTCAACACCGGCAAGCTCCTAGACTTCACGATTTGATCTTGGTGAGTTCCAATGAGCTTCTTTAGCAAGCTCTGATCTTTCTCGGTGAGCTCCGCGAACTTCCAATGAACCTTCCGGCGAGCTTTCGAAAAACCCTTCGGCAAGCTCCCTACTCATTCTCTGCTAGTTCCGGCAGCATTCCCGACGAACCTTCGGACTTCCGTCGAACTCTCGAACTCACAACAAATCCTTCGTGCTTGACTCCGACACTTTGTTTCGCTTTATGTCTTCATCGTTATCGTAGTTAATCCTGCACACACAAGCCAAAACTCTTACTCCGATCTAGATAATTATTACAACGCGAATTGACATTCTGTTGCCCGACACGTCATTGGTTAGTGCTTCGTCCGATTCTTCAGCGCATCGTCCTCTCTTGCAGCTTGTTGCCCAATCGGCGGTTGACCTCCGGAACCCCGATATCCTTAGCGCAATTCCGCTCTTGGCCCGATGCCCGACATCCGAAGTCTTCTGCCATCCAATATCCTAATGTGATCTCCTTCGGCGCAACGTCAATTCCTCCCGCATTAACTGTCTAATCCTGATCGAGTAGACCTGCATCACTCAAAATGTAGTTAAATATCTAAACACAATCAATTAGTTTCATCATCAAAATCCGAGATTCAACAATCTCCCCCTTTTTGATGATGACAATTAATTGATGACTAACAGAGTTAACCTTAACTCCCCCTATCAATATGTCATTGATAGAACACTTGGATTATCCCAAATCCAAGTAACATTCATTACATGTTATGAAAAACATTTAAACCATCATGCAAATATATATAAAATATTTAATTCAATGCATGAAGTCATCAATATACTTCTCCCCCTTTGTCATCAACAAAAAGGAGAAGTTCCTACTCTTATGTGTTTAGAGAAAAAAAAGTTCCATACATTGCATGAAAAACATAGTATCAAATTTTATCGTCATGCAATCTAGCAATTAAAGATGTGTAAGTTTAGCATGTTTACTTTTCTTGAGATGACAACTAATTGCTTCTCTTTAGACTACAAGCTAGCAATTTTCATGATATGCAAGTTGCAAGCTAGCAAATTTTTGCTTCCTTTGCAATGTTTGAGCTAACAATTTTGCTTCCGTAGCATGTTTTGTATTTTGAGATAGGCAAGATAGCACATTTGCAAATTTTTTGTTTCTTAAGATAGGCAAGCTTGTGATGTTTAAGATAGCAAGCTCTTTCTTCTCTTTTGAGAAGTGTCATTTTTGCTTTTTTCTTGAATTGTGCTAGCAATCTATCTCCCCTTTGTCATTGTCAAAAAGAAGGGAGAACTCAATGGCTAAAAATTTCAACCATTCAACAAGTCAAATATGCAAAGAATTCATGAAAGATATCAATAAGGATCAATTCATGAATACCAAAGATATGATTCATGGTTCATTAAAATTCTTCTTAACAAGTTCACGATCAAGATTCATATAATTCATAAAAAAACAAATTGATGTACAATCATCACACAAGGCATACAAGGCAAAGAAATCTTGTTATTTCTATATTATGAAATATATGATATCAAGGCTCATGATTCATTTGAAAAGATATAGCACAAAGAGCAACTTGAAACATTCTTATCAAGATCACATTTTACAAGAAATTTCAAGTATCAAATATCAAGTAATCATCATGTTTTTTCAGAATTCTTAAGTCAAGAATTCAAGGGAAAGTTCATGATTTGGTTAAAACAAAATTTCATTCAAGTTAATTAAAAAAAAATCATAATCAAATTATCATTTTTGAGATTCATAATATGAATAACATTATTACTATTTCATCAAAATCAATTTCGAGATTCACACAATATCATGAAATCGTTAATCTCGATAAGATGGGAAAAACATTTTCTTTTTAAGTAATTCTTTTAACACATCATACAAAAAACTCATTCATAATTCACGTGATTTACAAGATATCATAAATGAATTTATCACTTGTATTTCATCAAAATCGAGAACTCTAGAGATAGAAAATGATTGAAGCATTTAACATGATTGAAGCATGATTCATATTTAAAATGTATCTTATGTCGTAAATACGAATCAAGCATTCTTCAAATCTGAAATGATCCTCAAAATTACATTCAATAAATTCATATATGACAAGCATAGATTTATTGAAAAATCAATAAGATAGAGGATTACATTTCATTTTTATAAATTTCTATTCATGTGATTTGCTTCTTATGAGCATGCCTTTGCTTTTTTAAAAAAATGTCAACATTCAAGATAGAAAGGTAAATTTCGTAAAATAAATTATCAAGCATGATTCCATGATAACATCCTTTTAATATCTTGATATTCATCATCAAGTATGATTTCAAAAAGTAAGTTCAAGAGAAATCATTAAGACCAAATGCATTATACACTCATTTATTTTCAAAATATTCATCATATTTATTTTCATGAGATTCACAAGATTGGTAAACTAAATTCATTAATCTCAATAGGATATAAAATTCATTTCCATTTCATACAATTGATTTCATGTGAGGGTGTTCAAGTCTTTTTGTGAAAACATGTATCATCATTTAAAATCAAAACATAAGTTTCGTCATAAAGCCGTCAAGACCAAACACATAAAAAATAAAACATCATGATATCACATCTATCATCAAAAGACTATCAAGAAATTCATACATATATGTACATGCACTATGTCATCTTAATATGTCATGAGAATGTCATCTTAATTCGTCATAAAAATGATTAAACCAAAAACATGTTAATCCAAAATGAGAATATCAAATCAACATTTACTTCAAAAACTCATGCATGACATAAAATCTGTTAGGATCAAGAGCACTAAGAGGGGGGGGGGGGTGAATTAGTGCAGCGGAAAACTTTTTGCGATTAAAACGAAACTGCGTTAGAATGATAAAAACGATTTCTATGTGAAAGCCGATTCTAAGCAAGATGATGTTGTTGAATCTCGGATTTTGATGATGAAGTCAATTGTCATTTGTTGTCTAATCTATGTGTTGAGATAAGTGTGCAGGATTAACTACGATAAAAGTCAGACAAGCAGCAGGAGTTGCGCCGGAGTCAAGTTCATGATCACGTTGGGAGTTCGAGAGTTCGACGGAAGTTCGAACGGTCGTCGGAGGTTTTGCGAGAACAGATCCGAGAAGTCCAGAAGCTTGCCAAGCGAAGCTCGTCGGAACTCGCCAAGTGGATCGTCGCAAAGTCCAGGAGTTTGCTAGAAGTCCGCAGGAGCATCACCGAGGGTTCATCGGATGATCGACGGAAGTTCGCCGGAAACTCGACGGAAGAAGCGATTGACGCAACGAAGCAAAGCTGCAGAAATTGTCTTAGATCTAATCGTAGTTAGCACGTTGATTAAGCTGGAAAATGGGAGGTGATCCCATTAGCTTAATCTTGGGACAATTGGGCCCCTGAAAGACTGAAATTGGGCCGAATCGAGCTAACCATTCGGACCCTGATTGCATCAGGAGGTGCAACCGCCTAGGCCAGGAGGTGGCACCGTCAGGGCTAAGTCTCCTAGCGAGACTAGGCGGTGCAACCGCCCCAGCCAGGAGGTGGCACCGCCTGAGCTCAGTCTTCGAGCTAGACTGGGCGGTGCAACCTCCCTGACAGAGAGGTGGCACCGCCTGAGCTCGGTCTTCGAGCTCTGGCAGAGAGGTGCAACCGCCTCAGTCAAGAGGTGGCACCGCTTGGGGCTCAGTCTCTGAGCCAGACTCAAGCGGTGCAACCGCCCCTGACACAGAGGTGCAACCGCCTGGGCTCAGTCTTCGAGCTCTGCCAGGCGGTGCAACCTCTCTAATCAGGAGGTGCAACCGCCTGGTCCCGGAATTACGGGATTTGATCGTTTTGAGCTCCAAATTTGAATTGGGTTGGGGCCTATAAATACCTCACCCATTCAGCACTGAAAAGATATAGACCTACACCAAATTCTTGATCTTTTCTGTGATTCTAAGAGCTCAAATTTATGTAAAGTCCTAAAGTTCTCTTTCTGTTCTTCAAGTCTTGAGTTGTAAAGAGAGGAGAGAAAGGTCCTGTAAGGGTTGTCTCCTGAGCCCATCAAAAGGAGTGAATCTGTAAAAGGGCAGTTGGCCTTCGCCTATTGAAGGAAGGCCTCCAGTTGACGTCGGTGACCTCGTCGGTGGAGGAAGCCAAAAGTGGAGTAGGTCAAGACTGACCGAACCACTCTAAATCTCTGGTTTGCGTTTATTTTGAGCACTTTATCATTACTGCAAACCTCCTACATAGCTACTGCTCTCTGCGCCTTTATGAACAAGTTTCTAAGTGCTGATCTTTCCGAATCTGCATTCAGACGTAAATCGGTGTTTTCATACATTACAGTTTACGTTTACGTTTTGATTCTGCAAAACTGTCTTCTACGCTTTTACGAACAAGTTTCTAAGTGCTGATCTTTCCGAATCTGTATTCAGATGTAAATCGGTGTTTTCATACATTACAGTTTACGTTTACGTTTTGATTATGCAAAACTGTCTTCTGCGCTTTTACGAACGAAGTTTCTAAGTTCAGATCCCTTTAAAACTGCGTTTAGACGTAAACTGTGCAAACTGTGTTTAGACGTAAAACTTTGTTTTAGACGTAAACTACTTTTAAACGCAACACTACGTTTAGACGTAAAATTACGTTTAGACGCAAACTATGTTTAGACGTAAAACTACGTTTAGACGTAAAACTGTGTTTAGACGTAAAATTGCGTTTAGACGCAAACTGCACTGCGCTTAGACGCAATCTGATCTTAGATGCAAACTGTGCTTAGACGCAAACTGCGCTTAGACGCAATCTGCATTTAGACGCAAACTACATTTAGACGCAAACTGTGTAAACTGCGCTTAGACGCAAACTGTGTAAACTGCGCTTAGACGCAAACTGTGTTTAGACGTAAACTGCACTTAATCATAAGTATTCTTAGAATCGGCTTTTGCATCAAAATAATTTTATCAAACGAACGCAGCTTTCATTTTTAATCGCTGAAAGATTTCCGCTGCACTAATTCACCCCCCCCCTCTTAGTGCTCTCGATCCTAACAATTGGTATGAGAGCAAGGTTAACTCTCTAACGGATTAAAACCCAAGAGAAATGGCATACGCCGGAAACCAAGAGGGGCATTCTATTACGTGTCCACCCATGTTCTGTGGGACGGACTACACCTACTGGAAGACCCGAATGAGGATCTTTCTTATTTCTATGGATTTTGAACTGTGGAATCTTATCGAAAATGGATTTTCGAAGTCTTCTCTTCCAATGATCGATTGGAATGATTTGGAGAAGAAGGCTTTCGCTCTTAATGCAAAGGCTATGAATGCCTTATTTTGTGTACTTGATAAAAATGAGTTTAACCGTATTTCAACTTGTGAAACTGCATTTGATATTTGGCACACACTCGAAGTGACCCATGAAGGCACAAGTAGAGTAAAAGAGTCAAAAATCAATTTGCTGTTACATTCTTTCGAACTTTTCCGGATGAAACCGAGTGAAACCATTGGCAACATGTTTACCCGTTTCACGGATGTCGTCAACGGTCTAAAAGGACTCGGAAAGAGCTTTTCTGATTTTGAGCTTGTTAATAAGATACTAAGATCCCTTCCTAAGAGTTGGGATCCTAAAGTCACTGCTATTCAAGATGCAAAAGATCTGCGAAATTTCCCTCTTGAAGAACTAATCGGGTCATTAATGACCTACGAAATGACTTGTAAAGCTCATGAAGAGCAAGAAGACATCCTTCCAAAGAACAGGAAGGATATGACACTCAAAACTTCTGAATGCCACTTGAGAGAAAACGCAAGTGATGAGGACTGTGATGATGACTTGGCACTTCTAACAAGAAAGTTTAAAAAGTTCTTTAAAAGAAACAAGTTTAAGAATGATGAAAAAAATAAACTTGAACCCAAGAAGGACCAAGTAATCTGCTATGAATGCAAAAAGCCGGGACACTACAAGAGTGATTGTCCCCAAGTCAAAAGGAGAACATCGAAGAAGAAGGCGCTTCAAGCAACATGGGATGACTCGAGCGCATCCGAAGAAGAGGAGTCCAACACCGAGCAAGTTGCTCATTACGCCTTAATGGCCATCGAAGATGAGGTAACAAATTCAATAGATGCAGATTTATCATTCGATGAATTATTAAATGCTTTCCATGAATTGTTTGATGAGTGTAAGACTATCAGGAGTAAATACAAATTGCTAAAAAAGGAGCATGATAATCTTATTTGTAATTTCGATAAGTTAAATGCCGAACATCATGATAGTTTAAGCCCATGCATAAAATGCCATGATCTAGAAACTCTCCAAAAAGAAAACTTGCTACTTAAGGTCACCTTGAAGAAATTCGAGGTTGGTAGCAAGTCATTGAACATGATCCTTACAAACAAGGGTCACGTTCCCAAAAGAAGTGGAATTGGATTCGTGAGAAGTCCTCACCAAAATCCAACCACCTTCATAAAAGGCTCCATCTTACATATTCGACATCAAGACAAATGTAACTTATGTTGTAAATTTGGACACAAGACACATTGTTGTCCATTCAAGAAAATAAGTCCAAACAAATTGATTTGGGTTCCTAAAGGAACCATGACAAATTCTATGCAACATGATAAGAAATGTAGATCTATTTGTGAGGCACCCAAAAGCAAATGGGTACCTAAAAATCATCCCTTCCTATAAAAACATTAAACTTTTAGGCTGGAGCAAGAAATAATATTCTGCTCCTTGATTCTTGATAGTCATAAACCAAGAGTCAAAAAGGAACTCGCAACGCTTAAATAACAAATGGAAGTTATGAAATCACAAATGCGATTTGGATACAACCTTATTAGAAACATATGATTCCCAAATTCACATATCCCCTTGATCTTCGAACCCTTCAACTCTATCATCTATGAATTAATTCTTGTATCATGAAGAAACTAAATATGTCATGATCTTAAAAGGGATACCAAAGAAACTATCAACATACGTACGACGTACGCACGTTAAAAGATCTATCTTGATCATACAAGAGCTTCTTCCTTAAATAAAAACTCATACGAAATCACGTAAGAAACGTTAATTGCTCTGAAATGAAAAACTCTCCTTAAGGCAAAGGCTCCCTGATCAAATCACATTAGGTGCTCACTGGCTGCAGGCGGTGGCACCTCTCCAGCTGGCGGTGGCACCTCTAGCTACCACGGGTTGCCAGCGGTTGCATCGCTCCAGCCAGAGGTGCAACCGCCCGCAACTCTGCCTTTTTAAACCCACGCTAGGGCCGACAGTGGAATCAACCCCAACTCACTCCCATTTCCTCCTCTACTCTTCCAAGTCTCCTCCATTCTCATTTCACTCCTCTAAGCTTTCCAAATACCTCCCATTTCGGAGCAAAACTTCAAGAATCCTTCCTTCTCTTGAAGATTTCACAAATGTACTATCTAAGAAGCTCTTAAATTCTGTTTTGTTCTTCATTTACTCTTGCTCATCATCATCCCTCTAAACAACAGTAGTTATGGGATCTAGGAGATCCTCAGGGGACAAGGGAAAGAGGAGATTAGTAGAAGAGTTTGACTTCACCCTTTTCGATTCAAAAAACCATGCTGAAAAATTTCCCTCTTTCGAACTTAGAAATATCAATAAGGGAAAATACGTAGATCTAAATGAACTAAGAGACTTAGAGATTATCCAATGGTTTACAAACCTAGATCTACTTCCAATCTTGCAGATTAACGAACCCATCTATACTAGGCTAGTTAGATTATTTTACAATAACATACAAATAGATGATGAAGAAAGGATGTCCACCTATCTTTTAGGACAACACATCTCAATCACTGATAGGTTCATTTGTGATATGATAGGCATTCCCATGAAAAGCATAGGACTTTACTTTAGAGGATCATGGGATGATGAAAGTATTGGAACATCCTATGTTGAAGCCTTAGGAACAATATTTGCCAATCCTAACATAGCATTGATTCCTAAAAGTTGTGAACATCTACTGCCTTTGAACACTAAGATACTTCATCATATCATGACTAGTATAATTCTTCCTAAACAATACCATCATGATGAAATAAGTCAATTAGAATTAGGAACTATGTACTTAATCATGAAGGGACATGACATCTGTCTTGGTTATCTTATCCAACAAAACATGTTAGAATTATCTAAGAAAGATATGATGCTCCCATATGGTGGTATAATCACAAGAATAATGAAAGCTTATGACATTCTAATACCACCAGAAGAAGAAGTAATGAAAGTAGATAGATTCAGCATAATAAACAAAAATCTACTTCACCGACTAAGATGTTACTATAGAAACGGTAACTGGGTTAGAATCCCTAGAAGGACTAATCACCCTCAACCTGAACCAGAACCGGAAACACCAGTATTTAGGGGTACCCAATCTTCTCCGACCCTTCCCTTTGAGGAAACACATCCAGTTGAGCAAACTCATACATCCATCGAAGAAATTGGGATTCGAATGGATCGATTCGAACAGAGACAAGAACAGATTGAACAACGACAAGATCAAATCCTATCTGAGCTGCAGCAAATTCATAGTCAATTTGACTCCTTGTTTAGGCACTTTAATTTTCCACCTCATCAATGAACTTGTTGAACACCTGTTGTTGTTGTAAACTTCTGATGTGTTGGCTGTAAACATCTATCGTGGTAAACATATATCTTGCGCCTTGTGGTAAAAGTTATCTCAGATTTTTATGGTATCATTACTGTTTGGTATGTGATGTGTCCAAATTAAGAATGTTGTGCTTTGAAACTAAAAGTTTTGAAAACCTTGTGCTTTGATTTCATTCGAAGAGAATTAGGAATGTTGATGTGTCTGAATAGATAAATTTGTTAAAATTATTTTTCGGACTATATTAAATGATCAAATCACTTGATTGTCATGTTTCTATGATTATATGTGAAAATCTGCAACAAAATCTTGTCCGAATTTATTCGAATGCTATAAAACAGATTTTCTCGTACACTTTCATGAAAAATAAGTTTCTGAAATAGATTTGATAAAGTGATTCATGTGTATGTATTGCATCCTGCAAAATCTTTACATAGACAATGGATTATAACAAAAAGGGGAAGACGTATTTAAAGCAATCTATGTAAAATTCCTCTATAAGCTTGCTATTATTATTTTCCTGGTATCATAATTACTATGCTTTTTGTTGATGATAAAGGGGGAGATATATGAATTGATAAACACTGCCATGATTAGAAATACTATGAGTGATGCTATAAACACTACTATGATTATGCCATCCTTGCATCACCAAGAGATATATGAATATGTGCTAAAGTTTGCATTATGCCCTGAGTTGATATCTTATCATGTGAAGAAAATGCAAAACTTGCTAGAATATTTCAAATGTGTGCATCATGTAATAGTGCCTCACAGCTTTATATGATAATGTTCAAACTACATGATGAATAGTTACAAACACAATCATACAAACTTGATGATGTATGTCAAGCCTTGACATCATCTTTGAAGAGATACATCATGATGAGTATCATGATGGGAGTATTGATAAGTTTAACTGATCTAACTTATCAATACGTCACTTGAATTCTTAGGTCTTGAATTCAAGGTTGACTTATCTCAACTATGGCATATAGACAGGGGGAGTTAAGGAAAACTCCATTATCAATTGATTGTCATCATAAAAAAGGGGGAGATTGTTGAATCTCGGATTTTGATGATGAAGTCAATTGTCATTTGTTGTTTAATCTATGTGTTGAGATAAGTGTGCAGGATTAACTACGATAAAAGTTAGACAAGCAGCAGGAGTTGCGCCGGAGTCAAGTTCATGATCACGTTGGGAGTTCGACGAAAGTTCGGACGGTCGTCGGAGGTTCTGCGAGAACAGATCCGAGAAGTCCAGAAGCTTGCCAAGCGAAGCTTGTCAGAACTCGCCAAGTGGATCGTCTCAAAGTCCAGGAGTTTGCCGGAAGTCCGCAGGAGCATCACCAAGGGTTCATCGGATGATCGACGGAAGTTCGCTGGAAACTCACCGGAAGAAGCGATTGACGCACCGAAGCAAAGCTGCAGAAATTGTCTTAGATCTAATCGTAGTTAGCACGTTGATTAAGTTGGAAAATGGGAGGTGATCCCATTAGCTTAATCTTGGGGCAATTGGGCCCCTGAAAGACTGAAATTGGGCCGAATGGAGCTAACCATTCGGACCCTGATTGCATCAGGAGGTGCAACCGCCTAGGCCAGGAGGTGGCACCGCCTGGGCTAAGTCTCCCAGCGAGACTGGGTGGTGCAACTGCTCCAGCCAGGAGGTGGCACCGCCTGAGCTCAGTCTTCGAGTTAGACTGGGTGGTGCAACCTCCTTGACAGAGAGGTGGCACCGCCTGAGCTCGGTCTTCGAGCTCTGGCAGAGAGGTGCAACCGCCTCATTCAAGAGGTGGCACCGCCTGGGGCTCAGTCTCCGAGCCAGAATCAGGCGGTGCAACCGCCCCTGACACAGAGGTGCAACCGCCTGGGCTCAGTCTTCGAGCTCTGCCAGGCGGTGCAACCTCTCTAGTCAGGAGGTGCAACCGCCTGGTCCCGGAATTCCGGGATTTGATCGTTTTGAGCTCCAAATTTGAATTGGGTTAGGGCCTATAAATACACCACCCATTCAACACTGAAAAGATATAGACCTACACCGAATTCTTGATTTTTCTGTGATTCTAAGAGCTCAAATTTGTGTAAAGTCCTAAAGTTCTCCTCTTTCTGTTCTTCAAGTCTTGAGTTATAAAGAGAGGAGAGAAAGGTCCTGTAAGGGTTGTCTCCTGAGCCCATCAAAAGGAGTGAATCTGTAAAAGGGCAGTTGGCCTTCGCCTATTGAAGGAAGGCCTCTAGTTGACGTCGGTGACCTCGTCGGTGGAGGAAGCCAAAAGTGGAGTAGTTCAAGACTGACCGAACCACTCTAAATCTCTGGTTTGCATTTATTTTGAGCACTTTATCATTACTGCAAACCTCCTACATAGCTACTGCTCTCTGCGCCTTTACGAACAAGTTTCTAAGTGCTGATCTTTCTGAATCTGCATTCAGACGTAAATCGGTGTTTTCATACATTACAGTTTACGCTTACGTTTTGATTCTGCAAAACTGTCTTCTGTGCTTTTACGAACAAGTTTCTAAGTGCTGATCTTTCCGAATCTGTATTCAGACGTAAATCGGTGTTTTCATACATTACAGTTTACGTTATGTTTTGATTCTGCAAAACTGTCTTCTGCGCTTTTACGAACGAAGTTTCTAAGTTCAGATCCGTTTAAAACTGCATTTAGACGTAAACTGTGCAAACTGTGTTTAGACGTAAAACTGTATTTTAAACATAAACTACTTTTAAACGCAACACTACGTTTAGACGTAAAACTGCGTTTAGACGCAAACTGCGTTTAGACGTAAAACTACGTTTAGACGTAAAACTGTGTTTAGACGTAAAACTGCGTTTAGACGCAAACTGCACTGCGCTTAGACACAATATGATCTTAGACACAACTGTGCTTAGACGCAAACTGTGCTTAGACGCAATCTTCATTTAGACGCAAACTACATTTAGACGCAAATTGTGTAAACTACGCTTAGACGCAAACTGTGTTTAGACGTAAACTGCATTTAATCATAAGTATTCTTAGAATCGGCTTTTGCATCAAAATAGTTTTATCAAACGAACGCAGCTTTCGTTTTTAATCGCTGAAAGATTTCCGCTGCACTAATTCACCCCCCCCCTCTTAGTGCTCTCGATTCTAACAGATGTTAAAGTCAATTTATGAAGGCGGTTTGCACCTATGATGAAAACCAGAATATAGGCGCAAACTGAAATACGACGTTCGTACGAAGAAACTGATTTACATCTAAATGCTGATTCGTAAATCACTTGATTAGGCAAGATGCACTTTAAGCAAGAGTATAAAGGCATTTTGCAGTTATGGTAGTGCTCAAAACATAAACGCAATCTGAAATATGATGATCGTACGAAAAAATAGATTTACATCTAAATGTTGATTCGGAAAGTGAAAGGCTTGAAACCCGATCGTATATGCGCAGAAAGCAGTAAGCTTCAGAGGAGGTTTGCAGTAAAGATAATATGCTCAAAGTAAATGCAAACCGAGATTTAGAGTGGTTCGGTCAATCTTGACCTACTCCACTTTTGGCTTCCTCCACTGACGAGGTCACCGACGTCAACTAGAGGCCTTCCTTCAATAAGAGAAGGCCAACCACCCTTTTACAGTTTCACTCCTTTTGACGGGCTTAGGAGACAACCCTTACAGAAATTTTCTCTCCTCTCTTTACAACTCAGAACTTGGAAGAACAGAGGGAGAAGAACTTTTGGCCATTACAATAATTTTGAGCTCAAGAATCACAGAAAAGATCAAGATTTCGGTGTAAAATTTCTTACCTATCAGTGCTGAATGGGTGGGGTATATATAGGCCCCAACCCATTTCAAATTTGGAGCTCAAAACTGTCAATTCCTGAAATTCCGGGATCAAGCGGTTGCACCTCTTGACTGGAGCGGTTGCACCGCCTGGTAGAGCTCGAAGACTGAGCCTCTGGGCGGTGCTACCTCCTGTCAAGGGCGGTTGCACCTCCTGACAGAGCTTGAAGACTGAGCTCAAGCGGTTGTACCTCCTGTTTAAGGCGGTTGCACCGCTTGGTAGAGCTCGAAGACTGAGCTCAAGCGGTGCTACCTCCTGTCAGGGGAGGTTGCACCGCCCAGTCTCGCTCGAAGACTAAGCCCCAGGCGGTGCCACCGCCTGGCTGGGGCGGTTGCACCTCCCAGTCTCACTCAGAGACTGAGCCCAGGCGGTGCAACCTCCTGCCTTGGGCGGTTCAACCGCCTGGCAGAAATCAGGGTCCGAATTGGTTGATCCATTCGGCCCAATTTGGGTTTTTCAGGGGCCCAATTGCCCCAAGATTGAGTTAATGGGATCACCTCCCATTTCCAACTTAATCAATGTGCTAAGTATGATTTTTCCTAAGACATTTACTGTAACTTGCTCCGGTGCGTCAATCGCTACTTCCGGCGAGCTTCCGGGGAACTTCCGTCGATCATCCGATGAACCCTCGGTGATGCTCCTACGGACTTCCAGCAAACTCCTAGACTTGCGACGATTCACTTGGCGAGTTCCGATGAGCTTCTTTGGCAAGCTTATGGACTTCTCGGATTTGTTCCCGCAGAACCTCCGACGACTGTCCGAACTTCCGTCGAACTCTCGAACTCCCAACGTGATCATTGTCTTGACTCCGGCGTAACTCCTGCTGCATGTCTTACTTTCATCGTTGTTAATCCTGCATACTTATCTCAACATATAGATTAGATAACAAATGACAATTGACTTCATCATCAAAATCCGAGATTCACCAATCTACCCCTTTTTGATGATGACAATCAATTGATAATGGAGTTAACCTTAACTCCCCCTGTCTATATGCCATATTTGAGATAAGTCATTCTTGAATTCAAGACCTAATAATTCAAGCGACATATATATAAATTAAATCATTTGAGCGTATCAATACTCCCATCATGATTCCCATCATGATGTATCTCTCTGAAGATGATGTCAAGGCTTGACATTCATTTTCAAATTTTACATAACAATTTTGAATGATGGTAATTGTAGCAATTCATCATATTGTAAGATATCAACATGTAAAGCTATGAAGTAAGATTTTGATATCATTAATGTACACATTTCAAATATTTTAGCAAGTGTTGCATTTCTTCACATGGTAATATATCAACTCATAGCATAATGCAAATTAATGTATGGCATCTGTTCATATATCTCTTGGTGATGCATGCATGGCATAATCATAGCATCAGTGTTTATAGCATCAATTCATATATTTCTCCCCCTTTGTCATCAACAAAAAGCATGGTAGATGCGATACCAGGAGAACAATATAAGCAAGTTATCAAGCATATAAAGGAAGGCATGATACGTAGATTGCTTTGAATACTTCTTCCTTCCTTTTTTGTTATAATCCTTTGTGCATGAAGGAGGAAAGCCATTTGTGATTCCAGCTATTTGTGAGTTTACTTTGAGTCAAGATATGTATTTGAAACAGCTTTTTGCAAGTAAAAATACTATCATTCATATTTCAAGATGGAATTCATAAGCAGGAATCATTTCATCAAATCTATTTAAATTTGATTTTTATCATTCCAACTATTAAGCGACTCCGAAAATGAGATGAATTCTTTCATGTATTCGGACAAGACTATGCTACAGATTTTCAAATACAATCATGAAGACAAAACACATGTTATGTAATGGCAATCAAGTGATTTCATCATTCAATAAAGTCCGAAAAATAATTTTAACTAGTTTATCTATTCGGACACATCAACATTCCTAATTCTCTTCTTATGAAATCAAATTGTTCTTCACTTAGAGGTTTTGTAAAAATGTCAGCTAGTTGATGTTTAGTATGAATGAACTCTATGGTTACGTCATGATTAGTAACATGATCTCGTATAAAGTGATGTTTAATATTAATATGTTTTGTTCTTGAGTGTTGTATAAGATTCTTAGTTAAGCATATTGCACTTGTGTTATCATATTTAATGGGAATATTTTTAAGATTAACTTTGTAATCTTCTAAGGTGTTTTTCATCCATACAACTTGTGCACAGCATGCACTTGCTACAATATATTCAGCTTCGGTTGTTGATAGTGCAACCGAGTTTTGTTTCTTAGATAACCAGGAAACAAGGGCATGTCCGAAAAATTGACATGATGCTGATGTGCTTTTTCTATCTAGTCTACAACCAGCAAAGTCCGCATCAGCATAAGCAATTAACTCAAAATTCTCTGATTTTGGATACCATAATCCTAGATTTGTGGTACCATTAAGATATCTAAGTATTCTTTTAAATGTTTTGAGATGAGATATCTTAGGGTTTGATTGAAATCTAGCACAAAGTCCTACATTGAACATGATGTCTGGTCTGGTTGCAGTGAGGTAAAGTAAACTTCCTATCATACCCCTATAAGTTTTTTGATCAAAGCTTTCTCCACTTTCATCAATTTCTAACTTAGTGGAGGTGCTCATAGGAGTGTTAATAGCATTTGAGTTGTTCATATTGAATTTTTTTAATAAATTCATAGCATATTTAGTTTGACTAATAAAGATGCTATTGCTTAGTTGTTTGATTTGTAAGCCTAAGAAGAATGTTAATTCTCCCATTAAGCTCATTTTGAATTCAAGACTCATAGTTTTAGCAAAAGATTCACAAAGAGATTCATTCGTAGAGCCAAAGATAATATCATCAACATAAATCTGAACAATGAGAAAATTATTTTCAAGATCCTTGATGAACAATGTAGTATCAACCTTGCCTTTTGTGAAATTATTTTCGATAAGAAAAGAACTAAGTCTCTCATACCAAGCCCTTGGGGCTTGTTTTAAACCATAGAGAGCTTTAGTTAATCTAAACACATGATTAGGGAGGCTATTATTTTCAAATCCAGGAGGGTGTTCAACATAAACTTCTTCGGAAATAAAGCCATTTAGAAAAGTGCTTTTAACATCAATTTGAAACAACTTAAAATTATTACTACTAGCGTAGGCAAGGAGCATCCTTATGGCTTCCAATCGAGCCACAGGAGCGAAGGTTTCTTCGTAATCAATACATTCTTCTTGGTTGAAACCTTTGGCCACTAATCTAGCATTGTTTCTAACCATGATACCATTTTCATTTTGCTTGTTTCTGAAGACCCATTTAGTACCAATAACTAAATAGTCATTTGGCCTGGGAACAAGCTTCCACACCTCATTTCTCTCAAATTGATTCAATTCATCTTGCATTGCGATAATCCATGAATCATCTTTCATGGCTTCGTCAACACATTTGGGTTCAATTTGGGAGAGAAAGGCGGCGTTCACACAAAAAATTTTAAGAGAGGATCGTGTTTGAACCCCTTTTGACGTGTCTCCTAAGATTAGCTCCTTGGGATGAGCATCTACATACTTCCAATCCTTGGGTAAGGATGTTTCGGGAGTGGATGCATCCAAGTTGCTAGTTGGAGAAGGGGTTTCATTTAAATTCAAGGAATCAAAATTAACATCATCATCAAAATCATTTTTTCTGATTTCGGAAATCTCATTGAAAACAACATTATGGATTCTTCGATAATTAAAGTTCTTTTATTGAAGATACAAAAGCCTTTAGAAACTGAAGAATAACCAAGAAAGATTCCTTCATCGGATTTAGCATCAAATTTTTCCTAAGTTATCCTTTTCATTCAAGATAAAACACTTACACCCAAAGACTTTAAAATATGAAACATTGGGTTTTTTGTTGTTCCATAACTCATAGGGAGTTTTGGTTAGTAGGGGTTTTACTACAACTCTATTCAAAATATAGCATGCAGTATTTACAGCTTCGGCCGAAAAATATTTGGGTAGGTTGTGTTCGTTCAACATGGTTCTTGCCATTTCTTGTAAATTTCGATTTTTTCTTTCTACTACTCCATTTTGTTGCGGATTTCTAGGAGTAGAGAAATTATGGTTGTATCCATTAAGTTCACAAAATTCCTAAAAATCATAGTTTTGAAATTCACCACCATGATCACTTCTAATTGACGAAATCATAGAACCTTTCTCATTCTGAACAAGTTTACAAAACTTGGTAAAATATCTAAGGCATTCACTTTTCTGTTTTAAGAAGTAAGTCCATGTGTATCTGCTATAGTCATCCACAATGACGAAGGCATATTTGCTACCTCCTAGGCTTGATGTGGAGATTGGTCCGAACAAGTCCATATGGATCAATTGTAAGGGCCTAGAGGTGCTTATTTGATTCTTAGATTTGAAACTACCCTTAATTTGTTTACCTAATTGGCAAGCATCACATACACTATCTTTGATGAACTTGATATGAGGAATTCCTCTTACATGTTCTTTAGATGATATTTGAGTGATTAGTTTCATGCTAGCATGACCTAATCTTCTATGTCATATCCAAGCATCCTCATTTAAAACAGAAAAATACATTTCATTACAAAAATCATTGATGTCAATAGTGTATACGTTATTTTGTTTTAATGCAATCATAGATATATTTTTGTGTGGTTTTTCAATGATGCAAGCATTAGATTCAAATCTGACAATATATTCTTTATCACATAATTGACTAATGCTCAAGAGGTTATGTTTTAAACCATCAACTAACAAAACATCTTTAATAAAGAAGTTGGATTTGTTACCTATGGTTCCTTTGCCAATGATTTTACCCTTGTTGTTGTCTCTGAAGGTGACATAGCCTTCGTCTATGCTAGTGAGCTTAGAGAATTGAGATGGATCTCCGTTCATATGCCTTGAGCATCCACTATCAAGGTACCATCTCTTGCTCCTAGCTTGCGATGGTTTAATTTTCTACAAGAAAGGATGATCTTTAGGTACCCATTTGTTTTTGGGTGCCTCAAAAATAGATCTACATTGTCTATGATGTTGCATAGAATTTATCATGGTTCCTTTAGGAACCCAAATCAGTTTGTTTGGACTAATTTTCTTGAATGGACAATAATGCGTCTTGTGTCCAAATTTGTAACAAAAGTTGCATTTGTTTTGGTGTTGAACATATAAGATGGGGCCTTTCATGAAGGTGGTTGGATTTTGGTGAGGACTTCTCACAAATCCAATTCCACTTCTTTTGGGAACGTGACCCTTGTTTGCAAGGATCATATTCAATGACTTGCTACCAACCTCGAATTTCTTCAAGGTATCCTTAAGTAGCAAGTTTTCCTTTTGGAGAGTTTGTAGATCATGACATTTGATGCATGAAATTAAACTATCATGATATTCAATTTTTAATTTATCAAAATTACAAGTAAGACTATCATGCTCCTTTTTTAGCAATTTGTATTTTCTATTAATAATCTTGCATTCATCAAATAAGTTATGGAAGACATTTAATAATTCATCAAATGATAAATCTACATCTATTAAATTTGTTACCTCATCTCCGATGGCCATTAAGGCGTAATGAGCAACTTGCTCGGTGTTGGACTCCTCTTCTTCAGACGCGCTCGAGTCATCCCACGTTGCTTTGAGCGCCTTCTTCTTTGATGTTCTCTTTTTGACTTGGGGACAATCATTCTTGTAGTGTCCCGGCTTTTTGCATTCATAGTAAATAACTTGGTCCTTCTTGGGTTCAAGTTTATTTTTAGCGTCATTCTTAAACTTGTTTCTTTTAAAGAATTTTTTAAATTTTCTTGTTAGAAGTGCCAAGTCATCATCACAGTCCTCATCACTTGAGTTTTCTCTCAAGTGGCCTTCTGAAGTTTTAAGTGCCATATCCTTCCTGTTCTTTGGAAGGATGTCTTCTTGCTCTTCATGAGCTTTACAAGTCATCTCGTAGGTCATTAATGACCCGATTAGTTCTTCAAGAGGGAAGTTGCGTAGATCTTTTGCCTCTTGAATAGCAGTGACTTTAGGATCCCAACTCTTAGGAAGGGATCTTAGAATCTTATTTACGAGCTCAAAATCCAAAAAACTTTTTCCGAGTCCTTTTAGACCGTTGACGACATCCGTGAAACGGGTAAACATGTCACCAATGGTTTCACTCGGTTTTATCCAGAAAAGTTCGAAAGAATGTAACAGAAGATTGATTTTTGACTCTTTCACTCTACTTGTGCCTTCGTGAGTCACTTCGAGTGTGTGCCAAATATCAAATGCGGTTTCACACATTGAAACACGGTTAAACTCATTTTTATCAATTGCACAAAATAAGGCATTCATAGCCTTTGCATTAAGAGCGAAAGCCTTCTTCTCCAATTCATTCCAATCGATCATTGGAAGAGAAGACTTCGAAAATCCATTTTCGACAAGATTCCAAAGTTCAAAATCCATAGAAATAAGAAATATCCCCATTCGGGTCTTCCAAAAGGTGTAGTCCGTCCCACTGAACATGGGTGGACGTGTAATAGAATGGCCCTCTTGGTTTCCAGCGTATGCCATCTCTCTTGGGTTTTAATCTGTTAGAGAGTTAACCCCGCTCTGATACCAATTGTTAGGATCAAGAGCACTAAGGCGGGGGTGAATTAGTGCAGCGGAAAACTTTCTGCGATTAAAACGAAACTGCGTTCGAACGATAAAAACGATTTCTGTGTGAAAGCCGATTCTAAGCAAGATGATGTTGAATTCAATCTATGAAGGTGGTTTGCAGCTATGATGAAAACCAGAATATAGGCGCAAATTGAAATACGACGTTCGTACGAAGAAACTGATTTACGTCTAAATGCTGATTCGTAAATCACTTAATTAGGCAAGATGCAGTTTAAGCAAGAGTATAAAGGCAGTTTGCAGTTATGGTAGAGCTCAAAATGTAAACGCAATCTGAAATATGATGATCGTACGAAAAAATAGATTTGCGTCTAAACGCTGATTCGGAAAGTGAAAGGCTTGAAACCCGATCGTATATTTGCAGAAAGCAGTAAGCTTCAGAGGAGGTTTGCAGTAAAGATAATATGCTCAAAGTAAATGCAAACCGAGATTTAGAGTGGTTCGGTCAATCTTGACCTACTCCACTTTTGGCTTCCTCCACCGACGAGGTCACCGACTTCAACTAGAGGCCTTCCTTCAATAGGTGAAGGCCAACCACCCTTTTACAGTTTCACTCCTTTTGACGGGCTTAGGAGACAACCCTTACAGAAATTTTCTCTCCTCTCTTTACAACTCAGAACTTGGAAGAACAGAGAGAGAAGAACTTTTGGTCTTTACAACAATTTTGAGCTCAAGAATCACACAAAGGATCAAGATTTCGGTGTAAAATTTCTAACCTATCAGTGCTGAATGGGTGGGGTATATATAGGCCCCAACCCAATTCAAATTTGGAGCACAAAACTGTCAATTCCCGAAATTCTGGGATCAGGCGGTTGCACCTCCTGACTGGAGCGGTTGCACTGCCTGGCAGAGCTCGAAGACTGAGCCTCTGGGCAGTGCTACCTCCTGTCAGGGGCGGTTGCACCTCTTGACAGAGCTCGAAGACTGAGCTCAGGCGCTTGCACCTCCTGACAGAGCTCGAAGACTAAGCTCAGGCAGTTGCACCTCCTGATTGAGGCGGTTGCACTGCTTGGCATAGCTCGAAGATTGAGCTTAGGCGGTGCTACCTCCTGTCAAGGGAGGTTGCACTGCCTAGTCTCGCTCGGAGACTGAGCCCCAGGCGGTGCCACCGCCTGGCTAGGGCGGTTGCACCTCCCAGTCTCGCTCGGAGACTGAGCCCAGGTGGTGCAACCTCCTGCCTTGGGCGGTTCAACCGCTTAGCAGAAATCAGGGTCCGAATGGGTTGATCCATTCGGCCCAATTTGGGTTTTTCAGGGGCCCAATTGCCCCAAGATTGAGTTAATGGGATCACCTCCCATTTCCAACTTAATCAATGTGCTAACTACAATTTTTCCTAAGACATTTACTGCAACTTGCTCCGGTGCGTCAATCGCTTCTACCGGCGAGCTTCCGTCGAACTTCCGTCGATCATCCGATGAACCCTCGGTGATGCTCCTGCGGACTTTCGGCAAACTCCTGGACTTGCGACGATTCACTTGGCGAGTTCCGACGAGCTTCTTTGGCAAGCTTATGGACTTCTCGGATTTGTTCCCGCAGAACCTCCGACGACTGTTCGAACTTCCATTGAACTCTTGAACTCCCAACGTGATCATTGTCTTGACTTCAGCGCAACTCCGACGACTGTTCGAACTTTCATCGTAGTTAATCTTGCACACTTATCTCAACATATAGATTAGATAACAAATGACAATTGACTTCATCATCAAAATCCGAGATTCAACAAAATCACCAAAATACACATGCATAGATTAATCATAAGCATTATCACATATCATATAACTATCATCCATAATGTTGCATACATCATTCAACATTTCAAAAAGATAACATGCAAGAAACCTTAGCGATATACTTTTCATGATCAATTTTTTTTTTAATTTTTCAAAGATGCTAAAAAGAAAAACATGATATAATTTTTTAAAAATAATTTTTTATTTCCTATTCTAAAGCAAGCACTCATGAAAGACTTCAAGTAATTTCAAAATAATTAAAGAGAGTTGAGTAACTTACCTTGTAGTCGAAGCTCGTCAAAGCCCAATTCGCCGTTTCACCTTTGGAAGTTTTTGATTCATCCTTGGTTGCCTTCCTCTTCTTTGGCCTCTTCCTCCGTTCAAGTTCATTGTTTATTTTAGATTTTTGTTTAATGAACTTATTAAGATTTAGTGTTCGAAGTTCAAGTTTATCAGTGTCCTCATCACTTGAGTCATTGCTCAAGTGGTATTCATTTGTTTGGAGTTCCAAATCCTTCCTATTCTTTGGAAGGTGGTTCAAGTGTTCATTGTGTTCATCATGTGCATTGCGCACCATTTCATATGTCATCAATGAGCCGATAAGTTCTTCAAGTGGAAAAATATTTAAATATTTTGTTTCTTGTATTGCCGTTACTTTTGATTCCCAAGCTTTAGAAAATGATCGTAAAACTTTACTAACAAGTTTAAAATTCGAGAAACATTTGCTAAGAGCTTGTAAACCATTGACGACATCCATAAAACGGGTGTACATATCAACAATGGTTTCACTCGGCTTCATTCGAAAAAGTTCGAAATCATGCATTAAAATGTTGATTTTCGAATCTTTAACTCTCGAAGTGCCTTCGTGTGTGATTTCAAGAGTGTGCCATATGTCGAAAGTCATTTCGCACAAAAAAACCTAATTGAACTCATTTTTGTCTAAAGCACAAAATAAGACATTCATAGCCTTTGCGTTTAAACAAAACATCTTCTTCTCCAAATCATTCCAATGGTTCATTGGAAGAGAAGACATTTCAAATCCATTTTCGACTATGTGCCATAAATTCAAATCCAAAGAAAGTAAGAAAACTCTCATTCGAGTTTTCCAATAAGTGTAGTTCGTCCCATTGAAAGAGGGAGGATAAATGAGAGAGTGACCCTCTTGAAAGCCGTAATGAGCCATTTCTATTTGGGTGTTAAACCATAGTAGAAAAACATGGCTCTGATACCAATTGTTAGGATCGGAGCGGCACTAAGAGGGGGGGGGGTGTGAATTAGTGCAACGGTAAAGTACGATAAACTTTTGACGATTTAAACACTTTCGAAAACTTCGTACGATAAAAGCAGCGTTTCATTTGAAACCATTTCGATTGCGTTTTAACTTGAAGGCAGTAAGCTATTGAAGGGGTTTGCAGTAAGGTAATAGCAGGAAGTAAATACAAACCAGAGAAGACGGTAGTTTATAGTGGTTCGGTCAATCGTGACCTACATCCACTCCTCTGATTCCTCTTCCGTCGAGGCCACCGGCATCCACTAACGATCTTCCTTTACTAGGCGAAGATCAACCTCCTTCTTACACCCCTCTTACAACCTCTTATAAGTGGTTCACCCTTTTACAAAGATTTCAATGAATAGAAAGGATGTGAACACTCAAGCTATTGAAAACAAGACTTTTCCTAAAGCTTTTCTCAACTTCTAGCTTCTCAAAAGGTTGTTATCTCAGTTGAGAATAGAGGGGTATTTGTAGGCCTCAAGAGGATTCAAATTTGGGCTCCAAAATTTGAATTCTCTTTGGTTTCCGATGCTGGCGCACCCACCGCCTATCAGTGGCGGTGCCACCGCCTATCAGTGTCTGACACTAATAGTGGCTGGCAGTGCCACTGCCCAGCCAAGCGGTGCCACCGCCCATCTCTCAGGTGCCGAGCGGTGCCACCGCCTAGGCCAATTCAACTCACTGGTTGGGCTCCAAACTTGGCCCAAACTAGTCCGAACTCGGGCCCAATTGGCCCCTACTTGGGTTATAGGATTAACACCTAATCCTAACCCTAATTAACATGCTAACTACGAATTTAAAGACATTTTCTAAGCTATTACAAAGTCCGTAAGTCAAGACTTCTTCCGGTGAGCTTCCGACGAACTTCCGACGGTCTTCCGATAAACTCTAGGAAACCATTCTGCGGACTCCTAGCAAGCTCCTAGACTTCACGATTTGATCTTGGCGAGTTCCAACGAGCTTCTTCGGCAAGCTCTGATCTTTCTCGGCGAGCTCTGTGAACTTCCAACGAACCTTCCGGCGAGCTTTCGAAAAACCCTTCGGCAAGCTCCCTACTCATTCTTGGCTAGTTCCGGCAGCATTCCCGACGAACCTTCGGACTTCCATCGAACTCTCGAACTTGCAACAAATCCTTCGCGCTTGACTCTGACACTTTGTTTCGCTTTATGTCTTCATCGTTATCATAGTTAATCCTGCACACACAAGCCAAAACTCTACTCCGATCTAGACAATTATTACAACGCGAATTGACATTCTGTTGCCCAGCACGTCATTGGTTAGCGCTTCGTCCGATTCTTCAGCGCATCATCCTCTCTTGCGGCTTGTTGCCCAATCGGCAATTGACCTCCGCAACCCCGATATCCTTGGCACAATTCCGCTCTTGGCCCGATGCCCGACGTCCGAAGTCTTCTGCCATCCAATATCCTAACGTGATCTCCTCCAGCGCAACGTCAATTCCTCCTGCGTTAACTGTCTAATCCTGATCGAGTAGACCTGCATCACTCAAAATGCAGTTAAACATCTAAACACAATCAATTAGTTTCATCATCAAAATCCGAGATTTAATAGGTGGTACCACTCACACTGCCCCCCAGGTGGTGGTACCGCCAAACCTGGGTGGTGGTACCGCCCAGGTTATTGTCAGTGTCAGGCTGACACTAGGCGGTGGTACCACCCAGCGTAGGCAGTGGTATCGCCCGTGCCCAGGGAACCCGAGATGGGAAATTTTTGGCTCTAAGTTTGAATCAACTTGAAGCCTATAAATACCCCGCTCATCTCTAGTTAAAGAACAGAACCACAGAGTATTCAAAAGTGAGAAAACGCTACTGCAATCTCTTTAGAAATTCCCTCATCCACTCTAAGTTTAGAATTCTGTAAGAGGAGTGTGAGTGGTTGTAAGGGTTGTCTCCTAAACTCGTGAAAAGGAGAAGAGGGGTGTAAAAGGTGATTGACCTTCGCCTATTGAAGGAAGGCCTCTAGTGGACACCGGTGACCTCGTCGGAGGAGGAAGCCGAAAGTGGATGTAGGTCACATTGACCGAACCATTCTAACTGCATTTACTTTGAGCAACTTTCTTTTATAGAAAACTGCCCCTCCTCCTTATAGTGCTTTAACTATATCCACATATGCTTTCAAAGTTATTATCTTTATGAAACAGTTTTTCGTCGGAAATGGTTTTTATTGAACAAAAGTTTTAAACTGACATTATTTTACCACTGCACTAATTCACCCCCCTCTTAGTGCCGACCCCTAATCCTAACACATTATGCATAATTCAATATAAAATCATCAAACATGATACCAAAACTTCTAATATTTTCATTACATCATTATGCATCATTAAATCATCAAACATGATTTCATTAAACATAAAGTATATTTAATCAAAATCATTTTATTTATTGTAGTAATGTATTTTTTCTTTTTAAGTAAATCTAACTTTTCATGCTTAGTGCTAGGACTTAACATGCAATTGTCATGCTCAAATTTTATATTTTTTAAATCACTAAAAAGAGAAGCATGATAAATTTTTTTATATTTTATATTTTTTACTAAATAATTTAAAATAACTCATAAAAAGTATCAATTAATTTCATAGTAAACTAAAGGAGTTTTGGGTGAGTTGTTTACCTCATTGTCGAGAGTCATCAAAGCGAAGTTTGCCACTTCGTCTTCAACGGTTTGATCCTCACCTTCGGATGCACTCGTTTCGTCCCAAGTCACCTTGAATGCTTTCTTGTTCTTTGGCAGCTTTTTCTTTTTAAGTTAATTTTTATTCTTAGTTTCATATTTTATAAATTTTATAAATTTACTTATGATGAGTTCTATGTCATCATCACTTGAGCTTTCGCTCGAGTGGTCTTCTTCTATTCTAACTGCCAAGTCCTTCCTGTTCTTTGGAAGGTTGTTCTCAAGTTCATCATATGCCTTGCACGTCATTTTATATATCATCAATGAACTAATAAGTTCTTCTAGTGGAAAATTGTTTAAGTTCTTTGCCTCCTGTATAACAGTTACTTTTGAATACTAGTTTTTAGGAAGAGAACTTAAAACTTTATTCACAAGTTCAAGATTCGAAAATTTTTTGCCAAGAGCTTTTATACTATTGATGGCATCCATAAAATGTGTGTACATGTCAACGATAGTTTCACTTGGCTTCATTCAAAATAATTCAAAATCATCCATCAAAAGATTAATTTTTGAATATTTAATTCTAATAGTGCCTTCGTGTGTGATTTCAAGAGTGTGTCAAATCTCATAAGCCATTTTGCAAATAAAAACTCAATTGAATTCATTTTTATCCAAAGCATAAAACAAAGCATTCGTAGCTTTGGCATTCAAAGATAAAGTCTTCTTCTCCAAAATCATTCTATTTGTTCATTGGAAGAGAAGGCTTTTGAAATCCGCAATCGATAATATTCCATAAATTCAAATCTATAGAAAGCAAGAAAACTCTCATTCTAGTTTTTCAATAAGTGTAGTCCATCTCATTAAACATAGGAGGACGAATGATAGAGTGGCCCTTTTGAAATCCGATAAAAGTCATTTATCTTGGGTGTTAAACCAAATGAGAAAAACTTGGCTCTAATACTAACTATTAGGACCTAGTTGACACTAAGAGGGGGAGAGCGGGGGGGGGGGGGTGGGGGAGGGAGATGGGGAGGATGGTGAATTAGTGCTTTCATAAAATCACGTCAGTTTAAAAATCTTACGTTTGACGAAAACCAATATCGGAAAGTGTTTAACTTGAAAGAATTCGTAAGAATAGTGAAAACATTTGTAAGCAAGTAAATTAGTTTGCAATATGAAGATGAAAAGCTTAAAGTAAATGCAAACCAGATTTATAATGGTTCGATCGTTGTGATCTACATCCACTCTCGATTCTTCTTCACTCGAGGTCATCAGCTTCCACTACCGATCTTTCTTCTATGGGTGAAGATCAACTACCCTTTTACACTATTTTTTCTTTTGATAGGCTCAGGAGAGAACCGTTACAACCTCTCTTTTAGACCTCACTCCTCCCTCAGAAAACTTCTAAGTCTAGGAGCAAGAGACTCTAAATTCTAAGAGAGCTTCCAATTTTTCTCAAGTATTCTTTCCCCTCTTTTTAACTCAATTTCTTGCTTCCTCCAAGCAGGAATAGTTGGGATATTTATAGACTCCAAATGACTTCAAAAATAGAGCAAAAAAAGATCTCATCTCGGGTTTCCCGGGTCCTGGCAATACTACTGCCTACAACACTGACACTAGATGGTACCACTACCCAGTTTGGTAGTACCACCGCCTAATCTGGTAGTACTATCGCCTAACACAGTCTTGGAGATTATTTCTTAGAGACTGAGCCTTTAGCGGTGCCATCGCCTGACGCAACTTTTGGATCACTGAATGGCCCTTTCTCTTGGCCCAAAATAGCCCCAATTCAGACCCAGTTGGCCTCTAATTGAGTTGACTTATTTACATTCTAAACCAACCCAATTATAACTAAAACTACTTCGATCTAGACAATTATTACAAAGTATTAATCACATGTTGTCCGGCATGTCATTGGTTCGTCGGTGCTTCGTCCAATCCTTCGGCGCTTTGTCCTCTTTTGCGGCCTTTTGTCTAATTGGTCTGTTGACCTCTGCAACTTCGATCTCCTTAGCGTAATATGTCTGCTCTTCTAGGCCCGATGCCTGAACTCATGGCACGAAGCTTTCTGCTGACACGTCGACCGATCTTTCGTCTCGATGTTTAATCTTCTGACATATTCCACTCTGGCCCAACATTGATTCTTTCTACTTTAATTATCTCTTCATAATCGTAGCTAGTCCTGCATCACTTAAAACACAGATTAGACCATAAACTCTATCAATTGGTTTATCATCAAAATTCGAGATTCAATAGTATAAAGGTTCTCTCTTGAGCCTGTGAAAAAGAGAAAGAGTTGTAAGGATAGTTGATCATCGCCCATTGGAAAGAAGATCAGTAGTGGAAACCAGTGGCCTCGAGTGAAGAGGAATCAGAATTGGACATAGATCACGATGATTGAATCACTATAAATTTGGTTTACATTTCTGTTTTACTTTTCATTGTCATTGATATTGCTTTAATTGCTTATTGCTCTTATTCTAAGTCAAGCACACCGTCAACATTTCTGATATGATTTTATTGAATGAAGTTTTCAAATCTACGTGATTTTATGAAAACACTAATCTCCCCCCCCCCCCCCCCCCTCTTTAGTGCCGATATGGTCCTAATAGGAAGAAGGAGAGGGAAGATGTTAGGACTCTAGCTAGGAGAGTCCTAATTGAATTTCATTGAAAGGAGCATTCATGTAGAACCTACCTAGCCAGCCCCTATTAAAGAGGTGAAGAGGCCGGCTAGGGTTAAGGTTAGTTGGGAGGTTGCTTCTTTGAGTAGGAGTCTTATTAGGAGTTGGTTAGAAGTAGGAGTCCTATTAGGAGTTGGGGTTTAGAAGCCCTATAAATAGTAATATATTCATCCTCTTTTGATAAGCAATAGATGAATCTTCTAAGCAGCCTTTGAGCAGCAACTTGGAGGAAGGAACCCCTATAGAGTTCCAAGGAGGCTGATCCCCTAAAGAGATCAACCCCAAGCTTAGAATCCGCTAGGATTCTAACACTTAGTATCAGAGTAACATTCTTGGTGTCTCACTGCCCTTCCATAGCCATCCATCAGCCCTCCACAACTGCCCAAAGCAATTCCTACAATTGCTTAAAAGATAGTCGCTGAATTCCGTCGTCATCTCTACCACCACTGATCATTCTTTGATCTTCCAGTGAATTCCAACAGGTTCTGGTTTCCTACCTTACTGCTGCTGTAATTTAGTTATCTTTATTCAAAAATCCAACCATCCATTAGCCCTCTACAGCTGCCTAAAGCAATTCCCACAATTGCTTAAAAGATCATTGTTGAATTTCGTCATCATCTCCACCATCACGGATCATCCTTTGATCTCCTTATGAAATGCAACAGGTTCTAGTTTCCTATCTTATTGCTATTGTAATTTAGGTATCCTTATTTAAAAATTCAAAAAAATCATTCCTATATTGCTGCATAAACTTTTCGTCGTAAAGTTTTTATCTCTACGTTGAAAGATGCACTATAGAATTCCAGCTGCATAGCACAGTTTGTTTGATCTTGCTACTACATGTTTTCTATCCAAATCTCTACAAAATTTTTACAAAAGCTTTGACACTTCTTAACAGCATATTTCTCTTTGGTTTCATAAAAAAATTCTCAATATAAACCACTGATCGTTTACGTCTAAACTGCTAGATGCACTGCAGAATTCTAACCGTATAAGCACATTTTCTTTGATCTTGCTACTGCATTTTTTTGTCCAAATCTCTACAAAATTTTTATGATAGCTTTAACACTTTCTAATAGCAGATTTTCCTTTATTTTCATCAAAAAATTCTCAATATAAACCACTGGCCTTTTACGTCTAAGCTGCTATACTTTAGACATAAAAATATGCTGCAGTACCTTTCCGTGATACTCAATTTTTCTGAACCTTCCACCTCCCCATGCCATTAACCTATAAAAATATGCTATGGCTTCTCAAGATCCAATTGATGCCAAATTTGAAGCATGGGAATCTCGGATTGAATCACGACTTGAATCGCACTTGGAGGACAAATTGTGCGCTTTGTTTGCAGAATTCAGAATGGACAACCGCTGAGCCCAACCAAAACTCAGCAAGGAGAGAGTTCAAAGAGGCCTCCAGAGAAGGAGGGACAGCCCTTGGACATGCTTTAGCTATGCATGAGGGTGGACTTCCCGTGATGGGAAGAAGGAGACCCGACGGGGTGGATTTCACGCGTCGAACGTTACTTTCACTACTACCGAACATCGGATGATGCTATGGCAAAAATTGCTGTCATCCACCTTGAAGGAGATGCTATTCAATAGTACAATTGGCTGGAATACAATCATGGGGCTTCGACATGGAATCAATTTAAAAACGCAATGCTGAATCGTTTCGGGCCTACGGAGTATGAAAATATCGATGGCCAATTCGTAAAGATTCGACAAACCTCTACGATTCAAGAGTACCAAACTAGGTTTGAGAAGCTATCATACCTTACTTGTGATTGGACTGACTATCAATTGTTAGGAACAGTTATTGAAGGACTCAAGCCAGAGATAAAATGGGAGGTTAAGGCGCGGTAGTCCCGTACTTTGACAGCTGTGATTTCTTTCACCCAGATATAAAAAGAACGACTCAACCAAGATGCTCGGAGGATAAGAACCTCTCCTAGGCCCATGGAATATAAACCTCCTTTTGCTCTTAGCCATCCTTCACTGCCAAAAAAATTGACAAGAGAAGAACTACGTGACCGATCAGCAAAGGGTCTTTGTTGGCATTGCAACGAGCCGTGGAACTGCGATCATCGCTGCAAAAGGGGCCACCTCCTACTAATTGAACCTCTTGAAGACATGGAGGAGGAGGTCTAGGAGCATGAGGAAGAGGTTGCGGATGAAGAACAACCACCAATCGATATTACAATACATGCCCTTGCCGGTTACACGAACCCGTAAACGATGAAAGTGGGAGGACTTCTGAAGCAACAATCTATCACCATTCCTATTAACACCAGGAGCACTACTAATTTTATGAACAGAAAGGTTGCTGTCTAGATGGCCTTACCTATCAAGAACTACAGCAGGTATGACGTTAAGGTCGCCAACAGATGAATTTTGAAGTGTGATCATAGGTGCCCGCGGGTGAAACTGTTGCTGTAGGATCAAGAGATAATTGTAGATTTCTTCCTCCTCCCTCTTAATGATTATGAGGCTGTGCTTAGCATCGAATGGCTGATAACATTAGGTATTATTTCCTAAATTTTTTTGAAATTAATTATGAAATTTTAAAGATAGGGGAAACAGGTGATACTGCACAGGAAACGTGGGGGCAACATAACAACGTTTTGCACATAACGAATGGAGAAGGTTTTGCACAAAGCATGTAGTGACTTTTTGGTACAACTTGAGCAGCAAACTAAGGGAAATGCAATATAATTTGATGATCCAAACCTACTTCCTTTGCTTGCTAAATTTTTATTTATATTTGATGGACCGTGCAACCTACCTCCTACCCGTCGATATGATCATTGTATACCGATTCTTCTGGGCAAACCTCCAGCAAATACTCGGCTATATCAGTATCCACATCTCTAGTAGGATGAAATAGAAAGGATTGTAAAAGAGATGCTTAAAATAGGAGTTATTCAACTAAGTTGCAACCCCTACTTTTCACTAGTGCTCCTCATACGAAAGAAGGACAGAACATGGCTAATGTGTGTTGATTACTGAGCTCTCAACGGCATAATTGTCAAAGGCAAATACCGTATTCCGGTAGTAGATGAATTGCTTGATGAATTAAAGGGAGCATGAGTCTTTACAAAGCTAGATCTTCGATCCGGGTATCATCAAATATGAGTGTGTGAAGAAGACATACTGAAAATCATCTTTCGAACACACAACGACCACTGCGAATTTTTGGTAATGCCCTTTGATCTCATCAATGCTCCCTCCACCTTCCAGAGCCTTATGAATGATATTTTTTGGAATTATCATCGTAAGTTTGTGCTGGTTTTCTTGACGATATCCCTATTTACAGCCCTTCTCTTGAAAGTCATTTTCAGCATGTATGACTTGTTTTGATGATTTTGCAATAACATATTCTTTTTGTCAAAAAATCAAAGTGTAGCTTTCTTCCATAGAATGTGGAATATCTTGGGCATACCATATTAGAGGAAGGTGTGGCAGTGGACCCCTCCAAAATTGAAGTAATGCAGAACGGGCTAACCCGGAGGAACATTAAATTGCTATGTGGCTTTCTCGGTTTAACAAGCTACTACCGCAAGTTTGTGAAAAATATGGAAAGATCAGTGCACCCCTTACTTTCTTGCTGAAAAAAGATGCTTTTCAATGGTCAGACAAAGCCACTACCACCTTCGACGAACTTAAAGCCGCAATGATGATAACGCCCATACTAGTGCTACCTGACTTTTGTAAGACTTTTGTTATTGAAGCCGATGCCTCCGGAGTCGGAATTGGTGCTATACTAATGTAAGATGGCTGCCCTCTCACTTATACTAGTAAGGAATTATCTCCTTCCCATCTCAAAATGACTATTTACTACAAGGAGATACTCATGATTGTGCATGCGGTGACCAAATGGAGACCGTACTTGATCGGGTGATGCTTTCAAATCAAGACTGATCACAAAAGCCTAAAATATTTCTTGGAGTAGAAGATATCTTCCCCTGAGCAGTAAAAATGAGTAACAAAACTTCTTAGATATAATTATGAAATAACTTACAAAAAGGGGAAAGAGAATGTTATTGTAGATGCGCTTTCGCGGCTACCCGAGCATGTTGAATTTTTGGCCATTTCACTTCCGACCAGTGACTTCCTTAAAGATATTAAGAGGGAATGATAGAACGATCCAAAGACCAGTAAGATCATAAAAAAATTGGAGAAAGCACTAAGCTCCGTAGCTCATTACTGTTGGGACTCAAAAGAATTACGCTATAAGAGACGCATTGTGCTTGTGCCAAATTCTACTTGCATAAAGATTTAAGAGATGCATTCCACACCTGTGGTCGAGCACTTCAGGTTCCTTAGAACCTATAAGAGAATTAAGCAAAATTTTTATTGGGTAGGGACAAAAATTATTATTGCTAAATTTATGGCACAATGTGATATATGTCAACAACATATGAGACAATTGTTAAATCTCGGATTTTGATGATGAAACCAAATGATAAGTATTTATGTTTTAATCTATGTTTTGAGTGACCCAGGATGCTTCAATCAAGATGAGATAATTAAAGCAGGAAGAATCATGTTGTGCCGGAGGAAAACATGTCAGAAGATTGGACGTTGGACCGGTGGATCGGTCGACGTATCGACAGAAGACTTCAGGCCATGGATTCGAGCATCGGGCCAAGAAGATTGGATATTATGCTAAGGATATCAGAGTTGCGGAGTCAATTGGCCGATTGGGCAATAGGCCGCAAGAGAGGACGATGCGCCGAAGAATCGGACGAAGCGTTGAGGGACCAATGACATGCCGGATAACTTGATTAATGCTTAGTATTAATTATCTAGATCGAAGTATATTTTACATGTGTAGGATTAACCACAATAATAAGACATAAAGCAAAATGAAGTCCCAGAGTCAAGGATGTGATTGTGTTGGGAGTTCGAGAGTTCGTCGGAAGTCCGAATGTTCGTCGGAAGTTCTGGAGGAACCAGCCGAGAAGTCTCGGAGCTTACCAGAGAAGCTCATCGGAACTTGCCAAGAAGATCGTTGTGAAGTCTAGGAGCTTATCGGGAGTCCACTGGAACATTGCCAAGAGATCGTCGGAAGTTCGCCGGAAGATCGTCGGAAGCTCGCTAGAAGAATCGACATAAGGACTTGTTTAGCTTAGCAAATGTCTTAGGATTTCGTAGTTAGCATGTAATTGGGCTTTGATTTGGGCCAACCTAATTAGGGGCCAACTAGGCCCATGTAAGAACTATGTTGGGCCCAATAAGAAGCCCAAACAATGCCCTAAGAAGTCTCACTATCGTGGCACAGTCTTCGAGATTATGTCAGGTGATGGTACCGCTAGTCTGGGCGGTTGTACTGCCCTTGGCTGGGTGCCAAGTGGTGGAACCACTAGTCTGGGCAGTGGTACCACCCAGCACTGCCCCCCAGATAGTGGTACCGCTAGACCTGGGCGGTGGTACCACCTAGGACAGTGTCAGCGCCGACTAACACTAGGCGGTAGTACCGCCCATACCCGGGGAACCCGGGTTGGGAAAGTTTTAGGCTCCAAGTTTAAATTAACTTGAAGCCTATAAATATCTCTCTCATCCCTGGTTAAAAAGCACACAATCACAGAGAGATTACAAGAGAGAAAACGCTACTGCGATCATAAGTGTATTTCCCTCCTTTAGCTTAAACTTAGATTTCTGTTTAAAGAGGAGAGTGAGTGCTTGTAAGGGTTATCTCCTAAACCCGGTAAAAGGAGTAGAGGGGTGTAAAAGGTGATTGGCCTTTGCCTATTAAAGGAAGGCCTCTAGTGGACGTCGGTGACCTCATCGGAGGAGGAAGCCAAAAGTGGATGTAGGTCAAGATTGACCGAACCACTCTAAATCTCGGTTTGTATTTAATTCTGCTCTTTATCTTAACTGCAAACTGCCTCCGTTGCTTTACATAAACTATACTTCCGTTTGGTCTCAAGTTAAAAATCTTTCCGAAATGGTTTTCATACGAAGTCTTTTTGAACCGACGAAAGTTTTCCGCTGCACTAATTCACTCCCCCCCTCTTAGTGCTCTTGATCCTAACAATTGGTATCAGAACCTTGTGATTTCTTAGTTGGTTTAACACCCAAGAGAAATGGCTCTTTACGGCTTTCAAGAGGGTCACTCTCTCATTTGTTCTCCCTTTTTCAATGGGATGTACTACACATATTGAAAAACTCGAATGAGAGTTTTCTTACTTTCTTTGGATTTGAATTTATGGAATTTAGTCGAAAATGGTTTTCTAAAGTCTTTTCTTCCAATGAATCATTGGAATGATTTGGAGAAGAAGATGTTTTCTCTAAATGCAAAGGTTATGAATGCCTTGTTTTGCGCCTTAGATAGAATGAGTTTAATCGCGTTTCTACTTGCGAAACGACTTTCGATATTTGGCGCACTTTTGAAATCACACATGAAGGAACTAGCAAAGTTAAAGATTCAAAATTTAATTTTTTAATGCATGATTTCGAGCTTTTTCGAATGAAGCCGAGCAAAACCATTGTTGACATGTACACCCGTTTTACGGATGTTGTCAATGGTTTAAAAGCTCTTGGCAATTATTTTTTGGATTTTGAACTTGTAAACAAGATTTTGCGTTCTCTTAATAAGAGTTGGGATTTAAAAATAATGGCTATTCAAGAATCGAAAAACTAATAGGGTCCTTGGTATCAGAACCTTGCGTTCTCTTAATAACCAATTTCTAATCGAAGAACTAATAGGGTCCTTGATGACATATGAAATGATGTGTAATATACGTAAAGAACTTAAGTACCAGCTTCCAAAGAACATGAAGGATTTCAAACTTAGAACATTTGAAGACCACTCGAGCATAAGCTCAAGTGATGGTGAACTTGAACTACTCATGAACTTTAAAATATTAATGAAACAAAAATTGAAGAACAAGAAGAACGCAACTACTTGCTTTGAATGCAAGAAGAAAAAAAAACTGTGGGATGAATCGAGCTCCTCCGAAGACGAGGAGAAAATCAACAAAAGCGAGGTGACAAACTATACCTTAACGACTTTCGACGTTGAGGTAATCAAAACGCCTTTAGTCTATTTTGAAATTATATGATTTTTTCATGAGTTATTTTTAATTTAGTTTAGAATTAATTTTCTTAAAAAGTGCATGTTTAATAATAAAAATAAAAAAATAGGAATCATGCTTATCATGCTAGTAATTTTAAAAATAATCATGAAAAATACATATTTTATGATAAACAAATAAAATGATTTTGATTGAAAATATGAAATCATGCTTGATAATATGATGCATAATGATGTTTTGATACTATGATTCATGATTTTATTCTATGCATGAGATTTTAAAAATTATGCATGATGATTCTTGAGATTTATGGATTATCGACTTTCACGGTAATAAAAGTGACTTTTTTTATTATAAGCAAGATGGATGATTTTTATGATGAAATTTATTTTCCGATTCTAAACGATGATGTATTTTTTGTTTAGCATAAAAAGACAAAGAACATGCATGTATGAAATCAATCATATGAATTGAAACACTAAAAAGAGGAAAGCTTTCTCCTTAAATTTTTTTTTATCTTATCGATTTTCACTAAGAGATTGACAAAGTTGTTTAAGTCATTTTGAATCTCTCGAAAGTGAGTTTGATTTGAATGAAAATTTTTCAACCAAATCATGAACTTTCTTGTTTATTTCTCTACTTGAGCTATCTTTTATGAGAATCAAATATTTACTATCTTTGATGATCTTGAAAATGGTTTGAAATTATGCATGTTATATATTAAACATTTGAAATCATATTTTGGTATCATGCATATCTAAGAAACGTTGATTTGACAAATTGAAAGAGTTGAAAATGAATGATGATTTTTCTCTTGAATATAAATCGAGATATTTTTTATATGAATCATCATCTTGATTTCTCGATATTTGATACATGATATTTTTCTATGAATCAAGATTCTTCAGACTATGATTCTTCTTGATATTGTTTATATGACGGAATGATACATGCAATACTTATTTTTTTATGATGATGTATGTGATGCATATGATGTGTATCATGAACGCTTTAAATAATGAATGTTTGGTATCATGATCAACATGTTGATAAATGCTTAAAAATTTTAATGTTTTAGTATCATGTATGATATGATCATAATGATGATTGATTTATTTTTTGGTATCATGCATGAAAAATGACGTTTAAGCTTTTGAAATTGTGCAAAATAAGATTGATACTTTACCTTTGTTATGATTTGAAAATTGATGAAAAGGGTCTTCCCTTCTTTTTGACAATGACAAAGGGGAGCAAAACATGCTAGAAAGCAAATTTGTTAGCTCGCACAATTCACCAATGAAGCAAAATTTTGCTAGCTTGCACTTTGCAAAGGAAGCAAAAAAAGGCATTCTCAAAAGAGAAGAAAGAACTTGCCATCTTGAACAACACTAGCTTGCCTACCTTAAGAAACAAAAATTGTAAAAGTGCTATCTTGCCTATTCCAAGATGTAAAACATGCTAACTTGCACTTTACAACTGAAGCAAAATTGCTAGCTCAAACATTGCAAAGGAAGCAAAAATTGCTAGCTTGCAACTTGCATTTTTCAAGAAGCAAGTGTTGATTTCTTGAATATCTCAAAACTACTAGCTTGCATGTTCTAAAATATTGTAAAATTTGCTAGCTAGTATGTTGTAGAAATTGCGATCTTACTACCTTGTGTTGAATCTCGTATTTTGATGATGAAACCACTTGATATATGTTTATGTTTTAATATGTACTTTGAGTGACATCGGATGCTTCGATCAGGATGAGACAATTAAAGTAGAAAAAATTATGTTGTACCGGAGGAACATGTCAGAAGATTGGACGTCGGGCCGGTGGATCGGTCGACGTATCGATAGAAGTCTTCGGGCCGTGGACTCGGGCATCGGGCCAAGAAGAGCGAGTATTGTGCCAAGGATATCGAAGTTGCGGAGTCAACTGACCGATTGGGCAATAGGCCGCAAGAGAGGACGATGCGCCGAAGAATCGGACGAAGCGTCGAGGGACCAATGACATGCCGGACAACTTGGTTAATTGCTTAGGATTAATTGTCTCGATCGAAGTTTTATTTTACATGTGCAGAATTAACTACGATGGGAGTAAGACATGCAGTAGGAGTTGCACCGGAGTCAAGACTATGATCACGTTGGGATTTCGAGAGTTCGACGGAAGTCCAGATGGTCATCGGAGGTTCTACGAGAACAAATCCAAGAAGTCCAGGAGCTTGCTAAAAGAAGCTCGTTGGAACTCGCTAAGTGGATCGTCGCAAGTCCAAGAGTTTGCCAAAAGTCCGTAGGAGCATCACCGAGAGTTCATTGGATGATCGAAGGATGTTCGCCGGAAGAAGCGATTGACGCATTAGAGCAAGTTGTAGTAAATGTCTTAAGAAATGTCATAGTTAGCATGTAGATTAAGTTAGGAATGGGAGGTGATCCCATTAACTTAATCTGGGGGCAATTGGGCCCTTGACAGACCCAAATTGGGCCGAATGGATCAACCCATTCGGGCCAGAATTCCTGCTAAGCGGTGGCACCGCCAAGGTCGGCGATGGCACCGCCCTAGTTAGGCGGTGGCACCGCTTGGGCTTAGTCTCCGAGCGAGACTGAGCGGTGCATCCGCCCCTGACAAGTGGTGGAACCGCCTGAGCTCGGTTTCCGAGCTTTGCTAGGCGGTGCAACCGCCCTAGTCAGGCGGTGGCACCGCCCAGAGGCTCAGTCTCCAAGCTGCCAAGCGGTTGTACCGGCCCAATTAGGAGGTGGTATCGCTAGGACCCCGGAAATCCAGGAGATGACATTTTTGAGCTCCAAATTCAAACCAGTTTGGAGCCTATAAATACCCCTCCCATCCCTGGGTAAAACACACAAGCACAAAGAGATTAAAAGAGAGAAAATGCTACTGCAATCTCTAGAATTTCCCTCCTCTAGCTTAAGTGTTAGAATTCTGTTTAAGAGAGGAGAGTGAGTGCTTGTAAGGGTTTTCTCCTAAACCCGGTAAAAGGAGAAGAGGGATGTAAGAAGGAGGTTGATATTCGCCTAGTAAAGGAAGATCGCTAGTGGATACTGGTGGCCTCGATAGAAAAGGAATCAGAGGAGTGGATGTAGGTCACGATTGACCAAACCACTATAAACTCTCATCTTCTTTGGTTTGCATTTATTCTTGCTGCTTACCTTACTACAAACCTCCATATGTGCTTTACTTCCTTATTACTTTTGCTGTACTTATTTACGAACTCGCTTTCAAGTTAAGTTTCAAAAAATAGTTTTACATCGGAAACGATTTCATCAGACGAACACAGTTTTAAATCGTTGAAAGTTTTCCATTGCACTAATTCACCCCCCTCTTAGTGCTCTTGATCCTAACAATTGGTATTAGAGCCCGGTATTTCTCATTTCGGATTTACACCTGAGAGAAATGGCTCTTCATGGCTTTCAAGAGGGCTTTTCGGTTGTTCGTCCACCATTGTTTAACGGATTGGACTACACTTATTGGAAAACTCGAATGAGAGTTTTCATGATTTCTATGAATTTGGATTTATGAAATATTATTGAAAACGGTTTTCAACTTCCCTCTAAACCGATGAACGAATGGTCGAATTTGGAGAAGAAGTATTTTTCTTTAAACGCAAAGGCTATGAATGCCTTATTTTGCGCTTTGGACAAAAATGAGTTCAATCGGATTTCTACGTGCAAAATGGCTTTTGATATTTGGCGAACACTTGAAATCACGCACGAGGGAACTAGTAGAGTCAAAGACTTGAAAGTTAACATTTTATTGCATGATTTTGAGCTTTTTCGAATACAACCAAGCGAGACTATAGGCGACATCTACACCCGTTTCACGGATGTCGTCAATAATCTAAGAGTTCTTGGTAAATCTTTTTCGAATTTTGATCTCGTAAGCAAGATCTTAAGATCCCTTCCAAAAAGGTGGCATCCTAAAATAACTGTAATACAAGAAACAAAAGATTTAAATATTTTTCCACTTGAAGAACTAATTGGTTCGTTGATGACATATGAAATGTTGTACAATGCACATGATGAACAAAACAACCTTCCAAAGAACAAGAAGGATTTTGGACATAGAACATTTGAAAACCACTCGAGCATAAGCTCAAGTGATGGTGAACTTAAACTACAAATGAAACAAAAATTAAAAAGCAAAAAGAACGGAACTACTTGCTTTGAACGTAAGAAGAAGAATAAAAATTGGGATGAATCGAGCTCCTCCAAAGACGAGGAGAAAATCAAGAAAGGCGAGGTGGCAACCTGCACCTTAATGGCATTCAACGATGAGGTAATCGAAACCCTCTTAATTTATTTTGAAATTACTTGATGTTTTCCATGATACATTTTCTTTTTTAGAATAATTATTTTTCTTGAAAGTTGTATATTAAAAAACAAAATTGAAAATGCAAGAATATGATCATGCTCGTAATTTTGAAAATAATAATGAAAATTACATGTTTTATGCTAATAGAATAAAATGTTAGATTTAAAACTAATGATCATATGTATGTTTTTCTTAAGAAGAAAAAATATGTATTTTGATTATTTTCAATTTTGATTAAAACCATGCTTAATGTCTTAATGAAAATATTAAGAAGTTTAATATCATGCTATATGTGGTTAAGAAGTAATAATGTGTATCATGTTGATTTCCATTGTTATTTCTCGATTTTGATTAAATAAAATCATGCTTCAAGAAATGCATAATGATGTAATATTAAATATTTTGATACCATGATTGACAATTTTATGCATGAGATTTTAAGTTATACATAATGATAAGCATATGTTATTTTCATGAGTGTATTTGAAAAACATATGGCAAAACCATGTCCGATTGCATGAAAGTGTTAAATTTCATTTTCGGATTTTCTTGATCCTAACAATTCATTTTTGAGAATCTATTGATCTTGATGGTTTTATGATAAAATTCATTTTTCGATCCTAAATGTTGATGCATGTTTTTATTTAGCATAAAAGAAAAGAACATGCATGTATGAAATAAATCACTTGAATTAAAACAACTAAAAAGTGGAAAGGTTTCTTCTTGAAAAATTTATTTTTTTAACTTTATTGATTTTTCAAAAAGGGAAATTAATGAATCTATCTGTATTACTTTTGTGAATCTCTTGAAAATGATATTGATTTGATGATTTAAATGAGCTTTATCTTGATTTTTTGAAATTTGTAAATTGAGATTTCTTATGCTTAAATCAAGATTTTATATGTATAAATTAATATCTTGTTCTCTTACAAGATTGAATGAATTCTATCTTTTTCATGATCTTCTAAGAACTCTTTATGTTATTTATTTAAGAGGAGATTTTCTAAAAATGAATCACGGTTTCTCTTGATTTTTCAAAATTATAACTTGAGTATTCATTTTATAAATCAAGATTATTTATATGTTCTCTTATGATATTTTTTAAGGCTTATAACTTGAATTTTGTTATGTGAAATTCTTTGAATGTATGAAATACATCTCATCACATAATAATTCTTCTTGATATTCTTTATGTGATGAAATGAATACATGAAACATTCATTGATTTGTTTTGATAAGAAGTTTCAATCATGCATGGTAGGATGTAATTTGACAAAATTGGTACCATGATGTGAAATAAATGATGATTTGAAATCATGCATTAATAATGATTTTATATTTTATGATTTGGTATGATGCATGCAATGATGAAATATTCATGAATTTGAAATGATATATGCAATACTTATGATAATGATGACAAAATTGGTACCATTATGATATGAAATAAATGATGATTTGGAATCATGCATTATTAATGATTTTATATTTTATGATTTGGTATGATGCATGCAATGATGAAATATTCATGAATTTGAAATGATGCATGCAATACTTATGATAATGATGTACATGATCTATTGCAAATGATGTGTATCATTAATGCTTTAAATGATGAATGTTTGGTATCATGATCAACATGTTGATAAACCTTATCATGCATGAAAAATAAGGTTTTGAAATTGTGTATGTTTTAATTTGAATATATAATGATGCACAAATAAGATTGATACTTACCTTTGTCATAATATGAAAATTGATATAAGGGTCTTCCCTTCTTTTTGACAATGACAAAGGGGGAGCAAAAATTTCTAGCATGGACATCATGAAAAGAGGCAAACTAGCTATCTTGCACAATTCAAGACGAAAGCAAAAATTACACTTCTCAAAAGAGAAGAAATTGCTATCTTGAACATCACCGATAATTGCTAGCTTGAAATCTCAAGAAAATGCAAAAATGTTCTATCTTGCCTACCTCAAGATGCTAAACATGCTAAACTTGCACTTTGCAATGGAAAAAAAATTGCGAGCTCAAACATTGCAAAGGAAGCAAAAATTTGCTAGCTTGCATGTTCTAAAATGTTGTAACATTGCTAGCTTGCAAGATGTAAAGCTTGCTATGTTGAACATCTTAAGAAACAAAAATTACAAAAGTGTTATCTTGCCTATCTCAATAAGCAAAACATGCTAACTTGCGAATCTAGCAAAGTTGACAAAATTTACATATTTCAAGAAGCAAGAGTTGCCTTCTTGAACATCTCTAATTTGCAAGCTTGCATGATGTAGAAGTTGCTATCTCAAAAGAAGCAAAAGTGCTATCTTGTATGTTGTAAAACTTGCATATCTAAAACTTGATATCTTGAATGTTCTAAGCATGATGTAACACTTGCTAAATTTTCTAGCTTCAAAACTACATGATGATAAAACCTGATATTATGTTTTTCAAGCAATGAGTTGAACTTATATTCCAAACACAACAATAGTTGGACTTCTCCTTTTTGTTGATGACAAAGGGGGAGAAGTATGAGGTTATGCATAAGTTTATGCATAAGTTCATGATGACGTGTTGCAAGTATTCATGATGAATATTGCAATGACTTAAATTCAGTTTGAATTCAAGGGTCTATCAATATGGCATATTGATAGGGGGAGTTTGTTTAAACTCCGGGAGTTAAGGTTAACTCCATTTATGATGACATGACATGTTATGCATAAGTTTATGATAACAGGTTGCTTGGATTTTTGAATCCAAGAGTTTCTATCAATATGGCATATTGATAGGGGGAGTTTGTTTAAACTCCGAGAGTTAAGGTTAACTCCGTCATCAAGTGGTAGTCATCATAAAAAAAGGGGAGATTGTTGAATCTCGTATTTTGATGATGAAACCACTTGATATATGTTTATGTTTTAATCTGTGCTTTGAGTGATGTAGGATGCTTCGATCAGGATGAGACAATTAAAGCAGGAAAAATCATGTTGTGCCGGAGGAACACGTCAGAAGATTGGACGTCGGGCCGGTGGATCGGTCGACGTATCGATAGAAGGCTTCGGGCCGTAGACTCGGGCATCGGGCCAAGAAGAGCAGGTATTGTGCCAAGGATATCAAAGTTGCGGAGTCAACTAGCCGATTGGGCAATAGGCCGCAGGAGAGGACGATGCGCCATAGAATCAGACAAAGCATCGAGGGACCAATGACATGCCGGAAAACTTGGTTAATTGCTTAGGATTAATTGTCTCGATCGAAGTTTTGTTTTACATGTGCAAGATTAACTACGATAAGAGTAAGACATGCAGCAGGAGTTGCGCCGGAGTCAAGACTATGATCACGTTGGGAGTTCGAGAGTTCGACGGAAGTCCGGACGGTCGTCGGAGGTTCTACGGGAACAAATCCGAGAAGTCTTGGAGCTTGCCAAAAGAAGCTCATTGGAACTTGCCAAGTGGATCGTCGCAAGTCCAGGAGTTTGCTGGAAGTCCGCAGGAGCATCACCGAGGGTTCATCGGATGATCGACGGAAGTTCACCGGAAGCTCGCCGGAAGAAGCGATTGAAGCACAGGAGCAAGTTGTAGTAAATGTCTTAAGAAATGTCATAGTTAGCATGTAGATTAAGTTAGGAATGGGAGGTGATCCCATTAACTTAATCTAGGGGCAATTGGGCCCTTGACAGACCTAAATTGGGCCAAATGGATCAACCCATTCGGACCAGAATTCCTACCAAGCAGTGGCACCGCCAAGGTGAGGGTCTCCCAGGAAAGCTGGGCGGTGCAATCGCCCCAGTCAAGCGGTGGCACCGCTTAGGCTCAATCTCCGAGTGAGACTGGGCGGTGCAACCACCTTTGACAGGCGGTGGAACCGCCTGAGCTCGGTCTCCGAACTTTGCCAAGCAGTGCAACCACCCCAATTAGGCGGTGGCACCGCCAGGGCTCAGTCTCCGAGTGAGACTGGGCGGTGCAACCACCCCTGTCAAGCGGTGGCAACGCCCAAAGGCTCAGTCTCCGAGCTGCTAGGCGGTTGTACCGTCCCAGTCAGGAGGTGGTACCGCCAGGACCCCGGAAATCCAAGAGATGACATTTTTGAGCTCCAAATTCAAACCAGTTTGGAGCCTATAAATACCCCTCCCTTCCCTGGGTAAAACACACAAGCACAAAGAGATTAAAAGAGAGAAAACACTACTGCAATCTCTAGAATTTCCCTCCTCTAGCTTAAGTGTTAGAATTCTATTTAAGAGAGGAGAGTGAGTGCTTGTAAGGGTTGTCTCCTAAACCCGGTAAAAGGATAAGAGGGGTGTAAGAAGGAGGTTGATCTTCGCCTAGTAAAGGAAGATCGTTAGTGGATGCCAGTGGCCTCGACGGAAGAGGAATCAGAGGAGTGGATGTAGGTCATGATTGACCGAACCACTATAAACTCTCATCTTCTCTGGTTTGCATTTATTCTTAGTGCTCTTGATCGTAACACCTTGCATATCTATGATGATAGCAAAATTACATGATGGTAGAACTTGAAGATTTATTATGCAACGATTTGAAACTGTTATGTCAAACACCTAGAAAGTGGAACTTCTCCTTTTTATTGATGACAAAGGGGGAGAAGTATGTTGATGTCATGCATGATTTGATCATGACATGTTGCTTGGATTTTTGAATCCAAGAGTTTCTATCAATACGGTATATTGATAGGGGGAGTTTGTTTAAACTATGGGAGTTAAGGTTTACTCCATCGTCGATTGGTTGTCATCATAAAAAAGGAGGACATTGTTGAATCTTGGATTTTGATGATGAATCCAATTGATAAGTGTTTATGTTTTAATATGTGTTTTGAGTGACGTAGGATGCTTCAATCAAGATGAGACAATTAAAGTAGAAAGAATCATGTTGTGCTAGAGGAAAACATGTCAAAAGATTGGACGTCAGACTGGTAGATTGGTCGACGTATCGACATAAGGCTTTGAGCCGTGGATTCAGGCATTGGGCCAAGAAGAGCAGATATTGCACCAAGGATATCAGAGTTGTGGAGTCAACTGGCCAATTAGTCAATAGGCCACAAGAGAGGACGATGCATCGAAGAATCAGATGAAGCGTCGAGGGACCAATGACATGCCGGACAACTTGATTAATGCTTAGTATTAATTGTCTAGATCGAAGTGTGTTTTACATGTGCAGGATTAACTACGATAGTAAGGCATGAAGCAAAATGAAGTCCCGGAGTCAAGAATGCGATTACGTTAGGAGTTCGAGAGTTTGTCGGAAGTCTGGACGTTCGTCGGAATTTTTGGAGGAACCAGCCGAGAAGTCTCGGAGCTTGCTAGAGAAGCTCATCGGAACTCGCCAAGAAGATTGTCGTGAAGTCTAAGAGCTTGCCGGAAGTCCGCCGGAACATTGCCGAGAGATCGTGGGAAGAAACCATACTTATTTTGCTTAGAATATGTCTTAGGAATCGTAGTTAACACATAATTGGAGTTGCGATTAGGATGTAATCCCATCAACTCTGTTATAGGCCAACTGGGCTTGAAGTTGGTCTGGTTTGGGTCGGATTTAAGGCCCAACCAGGGTGCTGAAAGCCTAGCTGGTAGTGGCACTGCATGGGGAACAACACCCTAGTTATTCTGAGTGATGGTACCGCCTAGACTTGACGATGGTACCACCCATTGGCAGGGTGCCAGGCGGTGGTACTGCCCAGTGTAGTGTAAGTGTCAGACTGACACTGGTGGTGGTATCGCCCAGTACAGGCGATGGTATCGCCCATACCCAGGAAACCCAGGATGAGATATTTTTATGCTCCAAGTTTAAATCAACTTGAGGCCTATAAATACCCCTCTCATCCCTGGTTAAGATACACAAGCATAAAGAGTTTAAAAGTGAGAAAACACTGTAGAAATCTCTTGAGAAATCCCCTCCTCTAGCTTAAACTTAGAATTCTATTTAGAGAGGAGTGTGTGCTTGTAAAGGTTGTCTCCTAAACTTGTGAAAAGGAGAAAAGGGGTGTAAGAAGGAGGTTGATCTTCGCCTATTATATAAAGACCGATAGTGGATGCCGATGGCCTTGATGGAAGAGGAATCAGTGGAGTGGATGTAGGTCATGACGACCGAACCACTACAAAAATTTGGTTTGCGTTTTCTTTTGTGCAATTTATCTTACTGCAAACATCCTTACCTTCTTACTATGCTTTTACTATGCCTACACTCGCATACACTTTCAAGTTTCTGAAATCGATTTTTATCATACGAAATGAAGAGATTTTAAGAACCGACATGATTTTTATCGCTGCACTAATTAACCCCCCCCCCCTCTCAGTGCCGACTCGTTCCTAACACTGAAAACATGGCCGGCGGTGGCACCTCTTGGGAGACCCAGTCTCCCAGGTGGTTTGGGCGGTGGTACCACCCAGACTAGGCGGTGGTACCATTGGCAATCAATGCTACCAATGGTGTTACCACCCTTGTCAAGTGGTGTTACTGCCAGAGCTCAGTTTCTGAGCTCTATCAGACGGTGGTATCGCTAGCATCCTGAAATCCAAGGATTTAAATTTTTTGGCTCCAACTTTTGAAGCCATTGGAGCCTATAAATACCCCACTCTTCTCTACAAGAAAGGGTAACAAAGTGCTATTATATGTGTAAAAAATTCTAAGTGTTTGGGGTGTGAAAAGTATTGTAAAAGTGAGAAGAGTTGTCCTCCTCCCTCTCTTAGCTTTGTAACCATCCAAGAAAGAGGAGTGAGACATATAAGGGTGGTTTACTAAACCCGACAAAAGGAGAAATCATTGTAAAAGGTGATTAGTCTTCACCTATTGAAGGAAGGCCTTTAGTGGATGCCGGTGACCTCGATGGAGGAGGAATCTGAAGTGGACATAGTGTTAAGAAAAGAGTCGGCACTAAAAAAGGGGGGGGGGGGGGGGGGGGGGGGGGGTTTGAATTAGTGCTACGGTAAAATCACATCGGTTTTAGAAAATCTCTCGTACATTGAAAACCAATTTCGGAAACTTAACTTGAAACACGTGTTCATAAATGTATTGAAGGTAGTAAGCAAGTAAAATGGTTTGCAGTAAAGTAAATGACAACAATATAAATGCAAACCAAAGAACACGCCAATTTTATAGTGGTTCGGTCATCGTAACCTACATCCACTCTGTCGATTCCTCTTCCGTCGAGGCCACCGGCATTCACTATCAGTCTTCCTTCAATAGGCGAAGACTAACCACCTTTTATACCTCTCTTCTCCTTTTCATATGTTTAGAAGACAACCTTTACAAGCATACACACTCCTCCTAAACATAATTCTAGACTTAGACTAGAGGAGGGGACTTCTCAAGTGATTGCAATAGCATTTCTTAACTTTTAAAGTCTTTGCGCTTGTGTCTTTTAACCACGGATGAGAGAGGTATTTATAGGCCTCAAGTTGATTCAAACTTTGAGACTAAAAATATCTCATCCCGGGTTTCCTGGGTTCGGGTGGTACCACTACTTGTGCTGGTCGGTACCACCGCTAGTGTCGGTCTGACATTGACACTGTATTGGGCGGTACCACCGCCTGGCATTGGGCCACTGGGCGGTACCACCGCCCAGACTAGCAGTACCACCGCCTAACACAGTCTCGAAGACTGTTCCATGACGGTGCCATCTCTTGGGTCATTATTTGGGCCTTTCAGTGGGGCCAACACAGTCCTTACATAGGCCCAACTGGCCCATAATTGGGTTGGCCCAAATCCAATCCCAATTACTTGCTAACTACAAAATCTAAGGCATACTTAAGCTAAACAAGTCCCTAGGACTTGGTTTCTTCGGCGAGCTTCTAGCGATCTTCCGGCGAACTTCCGAAGATCTCCCGACAATGTTCCAATGGACTTCCGGCAAGCTCCTGGACTTCACAACGATCTTCTTGGATAATTCTAATGAGCTTCTTTCGGCAAGCTCCTAGACTTCTCGGCTGGTTCCTGTTGAACTTTCGACGAACGTCTGGACTTCCGACGAACTCTCGAACTCTCAACGAAATCGCGTCTTTGACTCCGGGACTTCATTTTGCTTCATGCCTTACTATCATAGTTAATCCTACACATGTAAAACACATTTCAATTTAGATAATTATTACTAAGCATGAATCATGTTGTTCGACATGTCATTAGTCCATCGACGCTTCGTCCGATTCTTCGACGCATCGTCCTCTCTTGCGGCCTATTGCCCAATCGGCCAGTTGACCTCCACAACTCCGATATCCTTGGTGCAATATCCGCTCTTCTTGGTCCGATACTTGAATCCATGGTCCGAAGCATTCTGTCGATACGTCATCTGATCCTCCAGCTAGACGTCCAATCTTCTGACATATTCCACCAACCCAACATGATTCTTCCTGCTTTAATTGTCTCATCCTGATCGAAGCATCCTACGTCACTCAAAACATAGATCAAATCATAAATACTATCAATTGATTTCATCATCAAAATACGAGATTCAATAATCTCCCCATTTTTAATGATGACAACCAATTGATGACGGAGTTAACCTTAACTCCCCCTATCAATATTCCATATTGATAGAACCTTGAATTCAAGCTGAATTCAAGTCATTGCAAATTTCATCATGAATATTTGTAATATATCATCATGCATAACATGATCATACTTCTCCTCCTTAGTCATCAACAAAAAGGAGAAGTGTAACTTTCTAAGTGTTTGGACATACAAGTTCAAATCATTGTATAATAAATATAATTTCAAGTTTTATAATCAAACAAGCTAGCAAATTTAACAAGTGCTACATCATATTGGAACATGCAAGCTATCAAGTTTTAGATATGCAATGTAGTAAGATAGCATATTCTACAACATACAAGCTAGCAAAAATGAGATATTCAAGAAGGCAACTCTTACTTCTTGAAATATGCAAGTTTCTAAATTTTGCTAGATGTGTAAGGTAGCATGTTTTGCTTCTTGAGATAGGCAAGATAGTACTTCTTTCTCCATTCAATTTGCAAGCTAGCAAATTTTTGCTTCCTTTACGATGTTTGAGCTAGCAATTTTGCCTCCATTGCAAAGTGCAAGTTTCCAAATTTTGCATCTTGAGCTAGCAATATTTCTCTCCCTTTGTCATTATAAAAAAGAAGGAAAAAAAATAATTTTATAATTCTTTTTTCCTTTTATAATAATTTCTAAATAATGACAAAGATAAATAACAAAGATGAAAAATCAAGTCATGAATGTCAATACAATTTTTTTATCATGAATATTTCATCATTGCATGCATCATTATCATAAGTTGAAGTATAGCATGCATAATACCAAATCATCATTCATAATTGTATCAATATTCCAATCATTATTTCAATCATAAAAAAAAGAAAGATCAAATCTGAAGTTCGAGAAATCAAGAGAAACCATGATTCATTTTAACAAATCTCCTCTTAAATAATTAACGAAAAAAATTCTTAAGAGATCATGATATAGATAAAATTCATTTAATCATGTAGGAGAACAAGATCTCAATTCATGCATATAAAATCATTAATCATCAAAATCATGATTCATCTAGAAAATTCTCCTATTTAAATATTCAAAGAGAGATCTTAGGAGATCAAAAGATATTCAAATGAAATTTTAAGTCATGAATTTTGAAACAGATATTCTCTTTAGTAAATCATAAAAGGAAACGTAGGAGAAAAAGATTTCAATTCATGCATAAGAACTCTTAAGATTCATATTGAAAATTTTCTAAAATGCAAGTGAATAAAGAGTAAGAAATCTTGATTCATAAAAGATTTTAAGTTAAAAATCTTGAGAAATCAAGATCGTGATTTCGATAAAACCCATTAAATTCAAACCGTCAAAATCAATTTCATGGTTCACAAAATTCATAACATAAATTGATTCATTCTTTTAATTCCAATGATAATATATTTTCCTTTTTATGTGTTTCATTTTAAGTGATTGATTTGATGCCTTTTTCCTTTATGTCAAATCATATACATGCATCATTTTTAAAACCAAAAAAGTCACTTTCATTATGGTAAAAATCGATAATCCATAAATCGCAAGATTCATCATGCATAATTTAGAAAGATAAACTCATTAAGCATGATATCATAAACATGATTTCATAAGGTATTTTTAATCAAAATCATTTTGTTTATTATAAGCATGTGATTTTCATGATTATTTTCAAAATTACTAGCATGATTCCTAATTTTTGCATTTTCATTATTAAACATGAAATTTTCAAGAAAATTAATTATAAACTAAATTAAAAATAACTCATGAAAAGCATTATGTAATTTCGAAATAAATTAAGGGTATTTTGAGGACCTCATCATCGAAAGCCATTAAGGCATAATTTGCCACCTCGCCTTTGTTGATATTCTCCTTGTCTTCGGAGGAGCTCGATTCATCCCAAAGTGCTTCCCTCTTCTTGCTTTTATAGCAAGTAGTTGGGTTCTTTTTGTTCTTTAATTTTTGTTTCATTAACTTTTTAAATTTTTGTTCACCATCACTTGAGCTTATGCTCGAGTGGTCTTCGATTGTTTTAAATCCGTTTTATGCCACATTGGTCATTTCATAGGTCATCAAAGACCCGATTAGTTCTTTGAGTGGAAAGCAGTTCGAATCCTTGGCCTCTTGTATGGCCGTTACTTTAGAGTCCTAATTTTTAGAAAGTGAGTGTAAAACTTTATTCACAAGTTCAAGATTCGAAAAACATTTGCCAAGAGCATTTAAACTATTGACGACATCCGTAAAGTGGGTGTACATGTCAACAATAGTTTCACTCGGTTTTATTTGAAATAGTTTGAAATCATGTATTAAAAGATTAATCTTCGAAACTTTTACTAAACTAGTGCCTTCGTGTGTGATTTCGAGAATGTCATATATCAAAAGTCATTTCGCAATTAGAAACCCGATTAAACTTAGTTTTATCCAAAGCACAAAATAGAGCATTTATACCTCTAGCATTTAAGGAAAAAAAATTTCTTCTCCAAATTATTTCATTCATTCATTGAAGTAGAAGACTTTTGAAAACCACATTCGATAATATTCCTTAAATTCAAGTCCAAAGAAAGCAAGAAAACTCTCATTCGAGTTTTCCAATATGTGTAGTTCGTCCCATTGAACAAGGGAGGACGAATGAGAGAATGACCCTCTTGAAAACCGAAAAGAGCCATTTCTCTTGGGTATTAAACCAAATAAAAAATCACGAGGCTCTGATACCAACTGTTAGGAAAAAAGTCTGCACTAAGAGGGGGGGGGGGGGGGTGGGGTGAATTAGTGCAGCGGTAAAATCACATCGGTTTTGAAAAATCTCTCGTACGTTGAAAATCAATTTCAGAAACTTAACTTGAAACATGTGTTCATAAATATATTGAAGGCAGTAAGCAAGTAAAATAGTTTGTAGTAAAGTAAATGGCAACAATATAAATGTAAACCAGAGAACATGCCAATTTTATATTGGTTCGGTCGTCGTGACCTACATCCACTCTGTCGATTCCTCTTCCGTCGAGGCCATCAGCATCCACTATCAGTCTTCCTTCAATAGGTGAAAACCAACCACCTTTTACACCCCTCTTCTCCTTTTCACAGGTTTAGGAGACAACCTTTACAAGCACACACACTCCTCCTTTTCTCAAGTGATTGCAATAGCGTTTTTTCACTTTTAAACTCTTTGTGATTGTATCTTTTAACCAAAGATGAGAGGGGTATTTATAGGCCTCAAGTTGATTCAAACTTAGAGCCTAAAAATATATCATCCCAAGTTTCCTAGGTTCGGACGGTACCACTGCCTGTGTTGGGCGATACCACCGCTAGTGTCAGTCTAACACTAACACTACACTGGGTGGTACGATCGCCCAGTCTGGCAGTACCATCGCCTAGCACTAGGCCACTAGGGGGTACCACCGCCTGGAACCCTGCCAGGGGTGATACCACTGCCCAGACTGGCGATATCACCGCTTGACATAGTCTCGAAGATTGTGCCACGACGATGCCATCTCTTAGGTCACTGTTTGGGCCTTTCATTGGGCCCAATTGGCCCATAATTGGGTTGGCCCAAATCCAATCTCAATTACATGCTAACTACGAAATCTAAGGTATACTTAAGCTAAACATGTCTCTAGGTCTTGGTTTCTTCCAGCGATCTTCCAACGAACTTCCGACGATCTCATGGCAATGTTCCAAAGGACTTTCGGTAAGCTCCTGAACTTCATGATGACCTTCTTAGCGAGTTTCGACGAGCTTCTTCTAGCAAGCTCCTAGACTTCTCGGTTGGTTCCTGCAGAACTTCCGACGAATGTCTAGACTTCCGATGAACTCTCGAACTCTCTACGAAATCATGTCCTTAACTCTAGGACTTCATTTTGCTTCATGCCTTGCTATCGTAGTTAATCCTACACATGTAAAATATATTTTGATCTAGACAATTATTACTAGGCATGAATCATGTTGTCCAACATGTCATTGGTCCATTGATGCTTTGTTCGATTCTTCAGCGTATCGTCCACTCTTGCGGCCTATTGCCCAATCGGCCAGTTGACCTCCGCAACTCCGATATCCTTGGCGCAATATATGCTCTTCTTGGCCCGATGCCTAAATCCATGGCCCGAAGCATTCTGTCGATACGTCATCTGATCTTCCGGCTAGATGTCCAATCTTTTGACATGTTCCACCGACCCAACATGATTCTTTCTGCTTTAATTGTCTCATTCTGTTCGAAGCATCCTGCGTCACTCAAAACGTAGATCAAATCATAAATACTATCAATTGGTTTCATCATCAAAATATGAGATTCAATACATTGGTTGCATTGATCGAACCACTCTAAATTCTAGTTTGCTTTTCCTTTTGTGCAATTTACTTTACTACAAATCTTTCTAAAACGATTTGAATCGAGACGAACTTTATATGAAATCGAAGAATTTTCCACTGCACTAATTCACTAACCCCACCCCCCCTCCCGCATCTTAGCGCCGCTCTTGATCCTAACAATTGGTATCAGAGCAAGATTCACTCTCATTTGGTCTGAAACCCAAGAGAGATTATATTTGCCGGCAACCAAGAGGATCATTCAATTACACGTCCGCTCATGTTCAATGGGAAGGATTACACATATTAGAAGACTAGAATGAGGATCTTCCTAATTTTAATGGATTTCAAATTATGAAATATTGTTGAAAATGGGTTTCAGAAGTCTTCTCTTCCAATAAACGATTGGAATGAGTTAGAGAAGAAGACTTTCGCTTTAAACGCCAAGGCTATGAATGCCTTGTTTTGTGCTTTAGATAAAAACGAGTTCAATCATGTGTCTATTTGTGAAACCGCTTTTGATATTTGGCACATGTTAGGATCAAGAGTGGCACTAAGGGGGGGGTGAATTAGTGCACCGAAAAACTTTTGCGATTCCAGAAAAATGATCATTTTGTTTAAAATTGATTTCGACGAAAATGGTTTCGATTCAATCTATTTTGGAGAGAAGTTGAACTTTAAAGCTTTCATAAAAGTGCAAGAGAAGATTAAGGGGGTTTGCCGTAAAGTAAATTGCACAAATGAAAAGCAAACCGAAATTTAGAGTGGTTCGGTCAAGATGACCTACATACACTTTCGGATTCCTCCTCCGACAAGGTCACCGGCATCGACTAAAAGCCTTCCTTCAATAGGTGAAGACCGAACACATCTTTACAGCACTTTCTCCTTTTCCCAAGTTTAGGAGACAACCCTTACAAGTCTCACTCCTCTTTCTTGGATGGTTACAAGGCTAAGAGATGAAGGAGGAAATCTCTAACTTTTACAACACTTTTATGACTCAAGAATTCAAGATTAAGCTAATGCTTTCGTGCCCTTTCATGCAGAAAAGGGTGAGATTTTTATAGGCCCCAATATCTTTAAAATTGGAGCCAAAAAAGTATCACATCCACGGAATCCAGGGTACTGGCGGTACCACCGCTATTACTGGGCGATACTACCACCGTTGATTTGACTCTGGGTAGTACCACCGTCGAACAGGGGCAGTACCACCGCTGGCAGCACTACTATTGGTGGTACCACCTCCTAGAAATCTAGGGGCACTGCCTTCCAGGCGGTGCCACCATCAGCCCTGGGCGTGGCACCGCCGGCCATGTTTTCAGGGGCTGAATTGGGTGTTCAATTCAGCCCAATTCATCCCTGTTAAGGGCCCAGTTGGCTCATAATTAAGTTAGTGGGATTATCTCCCATCCTAACTTAATTTATGCTCTAATTATGATAATTAAGATATAATTATAGCGTCTTTCGACGAGCTTCCAGCGTACTTTCGACGAACATCTGACGAACTCTCGACAATGTTTCGGCGGATTCCCGGCAAGCTCCTGAACTTTATGATGATCTCTTTGGTGAGTTCCGATGAGCTTTTTTGGCAAGCTCCTTGACTTCTCGGTTGGTTCCGATAGAACTTCCGACGAACATATGGACTTTCGTCGAACTCTCGAACTCCCAATGAGATCTCGATCTTGACTCCAGCACAACACCTGCTTTATGTCTTACTGCTATCGTAGTTTATCCTACACACTTTTCTCAATATATAGATTAGATCAAACAAATTACAATTGACTTCATCGTCAAAATCCGAGATTCAATAATCTCCCCCTTTTTGATGATGACAATCAATTGATGACGGAGTTAACCTTAACTCCCCCTATCTATATGTCATACTTGAGAAAAGATATTCTTGAATTCAAGGCCTTTGAATTCAAGAAACAAATCAACAAGATAAGTTGATTAAACTTATCAACATGCACATTATGATTCCTATCATGATCTATCATTTTCTAAATATGATGCCAAGTATTTCTCAAAATGATGTCAAGGCATGACATCCATTTTCAAGTATGATATTTCACAATATGAAAGATGACAAAGATAGCGATTCATCATTCTATGGCAAGATATCAATTACTAAATAGCAAGTTAAGCTCTAGATATCTTGTAATGAAAGAAATTTATCAAGCAAACATTTCAAGTATATATGATGAAATACATTACATACATTTGTCATCAATTTACCACATTTTGGTATTATTTCTCCCCCTTTGTCATCAACAAAAAGGAGAAATAATTCAACAATGCAAGTTCTCATCATTAAATGTTATCAACATTAAAATGATAGATTCCAACAACTTCTCCCCCTTATCATCACAATTTTGCATGAAGAAGAGGAAAGAAGGTAAGGAGGGAATCTATTAAGAACTAAGTTTGTGAAATTATTTGAATCAAGTAAAAAACGTTAAAACATGCTTTCATTTTGACAAAGAGAAGGGATTCATGAAAAGGATTGAAATATCCATATGAAATCAAATCCCCACGAAAATTATCTCACACATGCTTTCATTATCACACACGAGAATTCATCTTTCAAGGATTAATATATCCATTGGAATTCCTTCAATTTTCATGAGAAAAATTCATAGGAGAGGAGGATCACATGAAGGAGAAATTCATGAATAAAACTTCATAGTGAGAAGAGCATTACATCAAATCCATTTCTCATTAAAAATTCATAAGAGCAAAATCCGTGAGAGATGCATTTGTCAATGATTTCCATGAATCAAACATCAAGATATGTATAAACACTTCATGCATTTATAAAATGTTTCGTCATAGCCTATCATCACTACTTGTATGAGATAATATCATTAGTGCTTGTAGCACTCAAAAGTTAAGAATCCGATGTATGATTAAAACTTTTCAATATTCAATAGAAATCATAATCATCAAAGTAAACATGATATTGCATCATTGTATGATAACATGCTCACCATTTAAAGAGATCACAACATCATAGAAACTTTCAGCATCAAAGCACAAAATTCAAACATCAAAGTAAACATATTATTGAAGCACACAACCTTATCATCATGTAAAATTCGCATCATAAAATTATCAGCATAAAATTTAAGTGAGTGATCTAAAGAATCAAGAAAGTTTATAAATGAAATTTAACAAATTCATGCATTCAGACAAATTAACATTCCTAATTCTTTTCTAACAAAATCAAATTGTTCTTCACTTAAGGGCTTTGTAAAAATATCAGCTAATTGATGTTTCGTATTAATAAACTCTAAGATTACATCATGATTATTAACATGATCTCGTATAAAGTGATGCTTGATATCAATATGTTTAGTTCTAGAGTGTTGAATGAGATTTTTTGTTAAACATATTGCACTTGTGTTATCACATTTTATGGGAAAGTTTTTAAGATGAATCTTATAATCTTCTAAAGTGTTTTTCATCCACATAACTTGTGCACAACATGCACTAGCTGCAATATACTCGGCTTTGTTTATAGATAGTGCAACCGAATTTTGTTTCTTGGAAAACCAAGAAACAAGTGCGTGTCCAAAAAATTGATATGTTCCAGATGTGTTTTTTCTATCTAATCTACATCCAGCAAAATCTGCATCAGCATAAGCAATTAGCTCAAAGTTCTCGGATTTTGGATACCATAATCCTAGATTTGTGGTTCCTTTAAGATATCTAAGTATTCTCTTAACTACTTTAAGATGAGATATCTTCAAATTATATTGAAACCTAGTATAAAGTCCTACACTAAACATGATATCTAGTCTAGTTGCGGTAAGGTAAAGTAAACTTCCTATCATACCCCTATAAGCTTTTTGATCAAAACTTTCTCCACTTTCATCAATTTCTAACTTAGTGGAGGTGCTCATAGGAGTGTTGATAGCCTTTAAGCTATCCATATTAAATATTTTTAGCAAATCTAAAGCCTATTTTGTTTGACTAAGAAAAATATCATTACTTAGTTATTTGATTGTAAGCATAAAAAGAAAGTTAATTCTCCCATCAAATTCATTTCAAATTCAAGACTCATACTTTTAGCAAATGACTCACATAGAGATTCATTTGTAGAATCGAAAATAATATCATCAACATAAATTTGAACAATAAGGAAATTATTTTCAAAATTTTTGATAAACAATGTAGTATCAACCTTGCCTTTAGAAAAATTATTTTTAATAAAAAATGAGCTAAGTCTCTCGTACCAAGCCCTTGAGGCTTGTTTTAATCCATAGAGAGCTTTAGTCAATTTAAACACATGATTAGAGAGATTATCATTCTTAAATCTGTGAGGTTATTCAACATAAACTTCTTCAGAAATAAAGCCATTAAGAAAAGTATTTTAACATCCATTTGAAACAACTTAAAATTATTACTACTAGCATAGGCAAGGAGCATCCTTATGGCTTCTAATCGTGCCACAAGAGCGAACGTCTCTTCATAATCGATCCCTTCTTCTTGGTTGAAACCTTTGACCACTAATCTAGCCTTATTTCTAACAACGATTCCAAATTTATCTTACTTATTTCTAAAGACCCATTTAGTACCAATAACTAAATCGTCATTTGGCCTAGGAACAAACTTCCACACCTCATTTATCTCAAATTGATTTAACTCATCTTGCATTGTGATGGCCCATGAATTATCTTTCATGGTCTCGTCAATATATTTAGGTTTAATTTAGGAGAGAAAAGCGATGTTTGCACAAAAAATTTTTAAGAGAGGAATAAGTTTGAACCCCTTTAGATGTGTCTCCTATGATTAGGTCCTTAGGATGAGTATCTATATAATTCCAATCCTTGGGTAAAGATGTTTCAGAAGTAGATATATCCAAGTTACTAGATGGAGAAAGGGTTTCATTTAAATTCAAAGCATCAAAATTAATATCATCATCAAAATTATTTTTCTTACCTTCGGAAACTTCATTAAAAACAACATGAATAGATTATTCTATAATCAAAGTTCTTTTATTAAAGATACAAAATCCTTTAGAAATAGAAGAATAGCCAAGAAACCTTCATCGGATTTAGAATCAAATTTTCTTAAGGCATCTTTTTCATTTAAGATAAAACACTTACACCCAAAAACTTTAAAATATGAAACATTGAGGTTTTTGTTGTTCCACAACTCATAAGGAGTTTTGGTGAGTAAGGGTCTTACTAGAACTCTATTCATGATATAGCATGCCGTGTTTACGGCTTCGGCCCAAAAATATTTAGGTATGCTATGTTCATTCAACATGGTTCTTACCATTTCTTGTAAGTTTCTATTCTTTCTTTCTACTACTTTGTTTTGTTGAAGATTTCTTAGAGTAGAGAAGTTGTGGTTGTATCTATTGGATTCATAAAATTCTTAAAAATTATGGTTTTGAAATTCACCACTGTGATCAATTCGAATTAATGAAATCATAAAACCCTTTTTATTTTGAACAAGTTTACAAAACTTAGAGAAATATCTAAAGCATTCACTTTTGTGTGCTAAAAAATAAGTCCATGTGTATCTACTATAATCATCCACGATGACAAATGCGTATTTGTTATCTCCTAGGCTTGATGTGGCAATTGGTCCGAACAAGTCCATATAGATCAATTGCAAAGGTCTAGATGTGCTTATTTGGTTCTTAGGTTTGAAGCTACTTTTTATTTATTTTTCTAGTTGACATGCATCACACACATTATCTTTGATGAACTTGATATGAGGAATTCCTCTTACAAGTTCTTTAGATGAAATTTGAGTGATTAGTTTCATGCTATGCCAAAGGCAAGCATCATGATTTAAAATCGAAAAACATATTTCATTGCAAAGATCATTAATGTCAATAGTGTATACGTTATTTTATTTTAGTGCAATCATAGATGTGATTTTGTTTAGTTTTTCAATAATACAAGTATTAGATTCAAATTTAATGATGTATCTTTTATCACACAATTGACTAATACTCAAAAGGTTATGCTTTAAACTATGAACTAACAACACATCTTCAATAGAAAAGGTGGATTTGTTACCTATGGTTCCTTTGCCAATGATTTTACCCTTGTTGTTGTCTCTAAAGATGACATATCCTTTGTCTATGCTAGTGAGCTTAGAGAATTGAGATGGATCTCCGGTCATATGCCTTAAGCATCTACTATCAAAATATCATCTTTTGCTCCTACCTTGTGATGGTAAACGTTTCTACAAAAAATGATGATTTTTAGGTACCCATTTGACCTTGGGTGCCTCAAAAATTGATCTACATAGCTAACCATATTGCATTGAGTTATTTGAGGTTCTTTTAGGAACCAAAATCAATTTGTGTGGACTATATTTCTTAAATGGACAATGATAAGCTACATGCCCAAATTTACAACAAAAGTTACATTTCTTTCGGGGTAAAACATTCAAAGTAGGGCCTTTAACAAAGGTGATTGGATTTTGGTGAGAGCTACTCACAAATCCTATTCTGCCTTTTCTATGAACATGACCCTTATTGGCAAGGATCATGTTCAAGGATTTGCTATCAACCTCAAATGTTTCTAAGGTTTTCTTAAGTAGCAAGTTTTCTTTTTGAAGTAATTTTAGTTCATCACATTTCGTACATGAAGCTAGACTATCATTGTGCTCAACTTTTAATCTATCAAAATTGCTAACAAGAGAAGCATGTTCCTTTTTTAATGAGTTATATTTTTTACTCAAGGTTCTACATTCATAAAAAAATTCATGAAATGCACTTGAAAGCTCATCGAAAGTTAAATTTACATCTAATGAACTTGTTACCTCATCTCCAATAGCCAATAGCGCATAGTGAGCAACTTGCTCGGTGTTGGTTGGCTCCTCTTCTTCGGAAGCACTTGAGTCGTCTCATGTAGCTTTGAGAGCCTTCTTTTTTAGTTGCCTCCTCTTTACTTGGGGACATTCACTCTTGAAGTGTCCCAGCATCTTGTATTCATAACATATCACTTGTTCTTTCTTAGGTTCAAATTTATTTTTAATATCATTTTAAATTTATTTCTTTTTATGAATCTTTAGAACTTCTTTGTTAAGAGTGTCACATCATCATCAAAGTCCTCATCACTTGAGTTTTCTTTTAAGTGGTATTCTTGTGTTCTCAGTGTCATATCCTTCCTATTCTTTGGAAGGGTGTCCTCAAGCTCTTTATGAGCTTTACATGTCATTTCATTGGTCATTAGTGACCAAATTAATTCTTCAAAAGGAAAATTATTTAAATCTTTGGCCTCTTGAATAGCCGTTACTTTAGGGTCCCAACTTTTTGGAAGGGATCTTAAAATCTTATTAACAAGTTCAAAATCTGAGAAACTTTTACCAAGTCCTTTTAGACCATTGACGATATCCGTAAATCGGATGTACATGTCTCCAATGGTCCCACTCGGTTTCATTTGTAACAACTTATAAGTGTTGAATCTCGGATTTTGATGATGAAACCAATTGATAGTATTTATAATTTGATCTGCATTTTGAGTGACATAGGATGCTTCGATCAGGATGAGACAATGAAAGTAGGAAGAATCATGTTAGGCCGGAGGAAAACATATCAGAAGATTGGACGTCGAGCTGGTGGATCGGTCAACATATCGATAGAAGGCTTCGGGCCATGGATTTGGGCATCGAGTTAAGAAGAGTGGATATTGCACCAAGGATATTGGAGTTGCGGAGTCAACTAGCCGATTAGGCAATAGGCCGCAAGAGAGGATGAATCACCGAAGAATTGGACGAAGCGTCGAGGGACCAATTACATGCTGGACAATATGATTAATGGTTAGTATTAATTGTCTAGATTGAAGTATGTTTTTACATGTGCAAGATTAACTATGATAGCAAGGCATGAAGCAAAATGAAGTCCCGGAGTCAAGGACGTGATTTCGTTGGGAGTTTGAGAGTTCGTCAGAAGTCCAAGACGTTCGTCGGAAGTTCTGGCAGAACCAGCTGAGAAGTCTCGGAGCTTGCCAGAGAAGCTCGTCGAAACTCGCCAAGAAGATCATCGTGAAGTCCATGAGCTTCCCGAGAGTCTACCAGAACATTGCTAAGAGATCGTTGGAAGTTCGCCGGAAGCTCGCTGGAAGAACCCAAGACATAGGGACTTATTTAGCTTAGTAAATATCTTAGGAATCATAGTTAGCATGTAATTGGGTTTGGATTTGGGCCAACCCAATTATGGGCCAGCTAGGCCCATGTAAGGACTATGTTGGGCCCAATGAGAGGCCCAAACAATACCCCAAGAAATCTCACCGTCATGGCATAATCTTCGAGACTGTGTCAGGTGGTGGTACCGCTAGTCTGGGCGGTTTTACCTCCCTTGGTAGGGTGCCAAGCGATGGTACCACCAGTCTGGGTGGTGGTACCGCCCAGCACAGCCCCCCAAGTGGTGGTACCACCAGACTAAGTGGTGATACTGCTAGTCATAGGTGCCCAGCAAGCCAATCACGTGAGTGATCGCACGTGTGAGTTGATACAGAATCTTTTTGCTTATTATATTTTGGCGTATATCACTTTATAACTATTGCATATGTGCATATATATATATATTGTGATGTCCTTGGATTTGTGCAATGGGAATCGGATCATGATGAGATCATGATAATGAGATCGATTCACCTTTAAACATATATCCTAAATAATCCCGATCATAGGTTACTCGTGAGGGACATCGTGATAACCAGACAGACTGGTGTGCTGTATACCCGTCCATATGATGGATGCAGTTGGTCTCATAGCTGCTCGTGTAGGGACACTAGGGATACAATACAAGTGCTCATTGGAGAATGAATTCACTGATTGATCTGCTTACGGAATGTTGGATGGTTGATGATGCCGTATTGTCATATAGCGATTTCGTAGTCCTAGTGGTGTATTTGGTCCTTAGACTTGAGACATCAAGGATATCCTGTATGAGTGCTCCACTCTTTGATACCAGACTTATAGGTTTGGCTATCCCAGATCTAGTACAGCTGGTCAATGGGAGTGGTAGTCGACCTTACGAGGGCTATTGAGTGTTGATAGAGGATCATCCACTTGCGGCGTCATGAGAGGAATATCCCATGTGTTCTTGCTCAGACAAATCCCTGGCCAGGGTCATTCGGGTTGAGAGAGAAAGAGTTCTCCGGGAGAATCCGATTAGAGCGAGACTCGAGTAGAAACCGTATGGGTCTGACAATACCATGCTCGATATACGGTCTCTAGGATATTAGATGGATGAGGGATTATAGGTACACAGTAACTATGGACAGACAGGTCCAATGGATTGGATTCCCCTGTATCGTCTGGGGACTACGGCGTAGTGGCCTAGTACGTCCGTAGTCGATGAGTTGAGTGAATTATTACAGAGATAATAATTCACTGAGTTAGAAGGAGTTCTGACAGGTATGACTCACGGCCAGTTCGATATTGGGCCTAGAGGGTCACACACATATGGTAGGCATTGCGATAAGTAGAGGTTCGGATATGAGATATCCGACGGAGCCCTTGTCTTATTGGATACAAATCCAATACCCACTAGGGGAGGACCCATTAGGGTTTGATAGGGGACCTCTATAAATAGGAGGGATTCAGAGCCTCATAGGCTGGAGTGTTTGCTTGCCTTTCCTATTCTCCTCTCCCTCTCCAACTCAGAGCAGACCTGAAGTTTTGAGGAGCGTCGTCGCAACCCTGCTGTGTGGATCACCGCTAGAGAGGAGGACGCTTGACCTCCTTCATCCTCTCATAAGGATCTGCAAGGAAACAGGGATATACGATCTCCCTAGGTAACACAATCTACTCATAAGGATTTACACACCAATCTTCGCACGACGACGAACATCTTTTTGAGAATCGGGGATTTTGTTTTCTTGTTCTTCCGCTGCGCATATGATGTCGCCCCCATGATTTCCCAACAGTAGTATTAGAGCCAGGTTGTTCATGCGAATGATTGGTTTTGAACTGTGTGTGTTGTGTTTAGGAAGAATTTTGACGTCAAAATCGTTGACACAAAAATAAGGAAGGGCAGCAACAGTTACTGCCCTCGATCTATGTGCGTGTAGCGCAGCCGAAGGCGAGCAGCACAGGGGCTGCTTCTGCAGCAGTCGGCTGGCGGCCTGCTTGCAGCAGGCTTGCGTCCAGCGGGGCTGGTAGCCCGCGGGCAGAGGCGCCTACGGATGCTGGCCGCCGCTGCTCCTGCGGGCGAAACCCCCCCCACAGGGGCGGGCGCCCTGTGGGACAGCACCGCCTGCGGGCATTGCCCCGCGAGGCAGAACCGCCCGCGGAGGCGACGGCGCCCGTAGGGGCACGAACTTACAGGGGCAGCACCGCCTACAGGCATTGCCCCGTCGGCAGAACCGCCCGCGCGGGCGCCCACCCGTAGCAGCAGCACCGCCAGCAAGCGAGGGCAGCGCCCTCGCCCCGCCGCACAGGCCGCCGCCATTAGGGTGGCGGCTGCGGCAGTGTAACATCCCTCGTTTCCGAATGTTCGTATAAATTTCTAGTGATAATGTAAGCATCTATTTTAAATTGATAAAAGAAATAGAGTATGAATTAGAGGTAACTTAGTTTTAAGATTTGGGAGATTTGTTCAAAAAAGAATCTGAGGACCTATATGTAAACCCTGAGGACCTAATCGTGAATATAATAAAAACAAGGACGAAACTGCAAAATGCACAAAATAACAAATCCCACCGCCTAAGCCTCTCTGCCTTCGTTCTTAAGGAACCAGAGAAGGCAGCTGCTGTGTGGAAGAACAGAGAAAGAAAGAAAGAAGAAGAGAAAAGAAAGGGGGAAGAAGAAGAAGAAAAATTGGGGCTTTGAGGTTTCTTACTCAATCTTCTCAATTGGGGGTCAAAATTCTCAAAGGCAAGTGTTCTAACCCCATCCTACAGAATTTTTAGTCTCTGTTTTATGTTGATTCAAAATAAACTGAAGGATTTCTATTTAGAAACCGATATGTTCTCTCCTTGGGCAAAGAACCATCGATTCTGAAATTTTTCGGTAAACTGACCCCTATATACGATTCCAGCTATAATTTTTAGTACGAAATGCAGAATTGAACAGGACCTAGTTTTTTTGAAATTAGACTCTTATATCTTTCGTTTGACACAAATTTTGAAGATTTTGAATACCGAATACTTACCCAAACGTCTGTTGCAAATGAGTCTATGAATGCTGCAAATCAGGGATTAAGATTTATGACCTTTTGATACTGAAATGCCTATAACTCCCTGTTGGAAATTCTGATTTGTACCAAACTGATTTTATTTGAAACTAGACTTGAAAATATTTCTTTTGAGATATAGTTTGAGAATTTTAGAATCCAAATGCCTACCCTAATATCTGTTGAATCCGACCCTATGTATTCTGCAAAACAGTGATTGTGTTTTTGACCTTGTGTTACCAAATCAAAGGTAACTCCGTGTTGGGAACCCTGTTTCATATGAAATTTGTTCCATCAGAATATAGATTGATATATGGTTCGGCCATAGCTGTTTTATGGGTATTGGAGCATAATTGATATTCTGAAGTATTTGTTTGATGTGCCACTGGAATTCTGTCCGAAATCGAGCTTTGGTCGATTTCGCGTATTCTGTTCCGTTCCTTTGGATATTTGAATTTGTCTAACCTTCTTATTGGAATTGAGCTAAATATGATTGCTTGGAATCCCTGTATACTCTTGTTTTCATTTCATTCCAAATCTGAATACATTTGTGAGTGATTTGTTCTTTGTTTCGTATTGTCTCGAAAAGGCACATGCACGTTTTGTTGTTCCACGTGTGCTTCCGATATATGCTACTTATTGTTAAAACTGCCCTCTTGTACTCTGGTGTGTGGGATTGTCTGGACCTTTGCCAGAAATGGTAAAGGGTATGTGCTTATTGCCAGCTCTGTGGGGTCCCGCTCTGTGGGATATTCTGGACCTTTGCCATAAATGGTAAAGGGTATGTGCTTAGAGCCTGCGATGCTCTGCCGACCCCCTCTGACTTCACCTAGACGTGAGTGGATGGAGCTCCCAGACGTGGGAGACTTTTGTCAGGTGGTCATTCAGAAATGGATGAATCACATTCTGACTGAGATCCCACTACACCTTCTATATGTTTGATATGACATCCAGAGTTTTGGTGAGTTGTTTCTGTTCATGCTCTGAATAAGAATGATATGATTGCAACGTCAAGGACGACGTTTGAGCTTCTGTACGGTATTTGTTTTTTATATGCTCTGAAATGCTTCATTCACTGATGATTTTTGCTTCGAAATGTTCCATATGTCGTTGATATGCTTCGGAACATTTTATATGTCATTGATAAGCTCTGATATGTTTCCTTTGTCACTGATATGCTCCAATTACTCTATGCCCCATCTGTCAAGAACCAAATATGTAAGATTGAAAGGACAATTGTGTTTCTGCTCCTAATGATATTATGTCTACGAAATCGTATATTCTGCCTTGTATTTTGAAACTGTATCTCTTTGGAAATTGTACTATTTGATATGGATATGTTAGTCACTTGCTGAGCTCTTTATGTTCACCCCGTTTGTTGATAAATTTTTCAGGATAGCGTATCGCTTGCTTAAATATTAAAATTGGGCTGAGGCGGTGGAAAGTTTAGAAGATTTTGGGCAGATCTTTGTTAGCATATGTGTTTTTGTTGTATAAGATACTTTGCATCTTATGAAATGTGACGATAAATCTAAACGTGTGGATTTTGTGTAAGATAAAGGATCCCTCATGTATAGGATTTTGGAATGTTAAGTTAAATTTATGTAATGATATGATCTTATGGTAATCGTTGGTTTGGTGACTGCATAGACTTCCCCACTTGTGAATTTTATGTTGTGGTTATTATTTTGATGAGTTAAGTTCAGTTTGTTTGAATTATCGAGTGATGTGTGGGATGTTTATGAACTGCACAGGGTTATGAATTTGTAGACTATAGAGGTGAAATTTTTGATCTGAATGTTTTCTTAGTGACCTCAAATGTGTGTTTGGATCCTGGATTAGTTGCGATGAAAATTTTAAATATTGTCGATATTTTGAGGGGCATGACAGGCAGCAGCAAAGGGAGCAGGGCATTAGGGTTTTCTGGACAAAAAGATATTTTTACCCCTGTGAATTTGAGAAATTCTAATTTCTGTCTTTTGTCCAAATTACGAAAAAACCCCTATGAATTCACAAATTCCCTATATGTCTCTGATTTCAGAAATTATTAATTAATTAAAAAGTTTATTTGATTATTATTTTTATTATTATCTAGTAGTCTTACATGATGATGATTATTTATACATGTGATGTATGATGTGTGGACGGATGATCATGGACCGTGTGATGTGTACTTGTGATTATTATTATTGAGGTCTGCGAGCCTCCATTATATTTCTCGTTTATTATCGGGCCTGTATGCCTATGATTAAGTTGTAATCACATGAGGAGGCGCAGTAGGAGCATGGATGCGATAGCGGGACCCACGAGACGGACGATCGTGATGCATGAAGATGCATCAAGATGTCGACGGAACCGACGAGGACGAGATGGACGATCATAGGGCATGGAGATGCACCGTTGCACACATAGATCTTGATGTGAGTGATTAATGTTGGGAAATCATGGGGGGCGACATCATATGCGCAGCGGAAGAACAAGAAAACAAAAATCCCCGATTCCCAAAAAGATCTTCGTCGTCGTGCGAAGATTGGTGCGAAAAAATCCGCAAAACACAAAACTGCGTATAGAGATTGTGTTACCTAGGGAAATCGTATATCCCTGTTTCCTTGCAGATCCTTAGGAGAGGGTGAAGGAGGTCAAGCGTCCTCCTCTCTAGCGGTGATCCACACAGCAGGGTTGCGACGACGCTCCTCAAAACTCCAGGCCTACTCTGAGGTGGAGAGGGAGAGGAGAATAGGAAGGGCAAGCAAAGACTCTAGCCTATGAGGCTGTGAATCTCTCCTATTTATAGAGATCCCGTGTCAAAACCTAATGGGTCCTTCCCTAGTGGGTATTGGATCTGCATCCAATAAGACAAGGGCTCCGTCGGATATCTCATATCCGAACCTCTACTCATCGCAATGCCTACCATATGTGTGTGACCCTCTAGGCCCAATATCGAGCTGGTCGTGAGTCATAAATGTCAGAACTCCTTCTAACTCAGTGAATTATTATCTCTGTAATAATTCACTCGACTCATCGACTACGGACGTACTAGGCCACTACGCCGTAGTCCCCAGACGATACAGGGGAATCCAATCCATTGGACCTGTCTTTCCTCAGTTACCATGTACCTATAGTCCCTCATCCATCTAATATCCCAGAGACCGTATATCGAGCATGGTGCTGTCAGACCCATACGGTTTCTACTCAAGTCTCGCTCTAATCGGATTCTCCCGGAGAACTCTTTCTCTCTCAACCCGAATGAGCCTGGCTAGGGATTTGTCTGAGCAAGAACACATGTGATATTCCTCTCATGATGCCGAGAGTGGATGATCCTCTATCGACACTCAATAGCCCTCGTAAGGTCGACTACCACTCCCAATGACCAACTGTACTAGATCTGGGACAGCCAAACCTATAAGTCTGGTATCAAAAGAGTGTAGCACTTATACAGGACATCCTTGGTGTCTCAAGTCTAAGGACCAGATGCACCACTAGGACTACGGAATCGTTGTCTAACAATAAGGCATCATTAACCATCCAGCATTACGTAAGCGGATCAATCAGTGAACTCATTCTCCAATGAGCACCTGTACTGTATCCCTAGTGTCCCTACACGAGCAGCTATGAGACCAGCCGCATCCATCATATGGACGAGTATACAGCACACCAGTCTATCCGGTTATCACGATGTCCCTCTCGAGTAACCTATGACCGGGATTATTTAGGATATGTGTTTAAAGGTGAATCGATCTCATTATCGTGATCTCATCACGATCCGATTCCCATTGCACAAATCCAAGGACATCACAATATATATATGCATTTATGCAATAGTTATAAAGTGATATACGCCAAAATATAATAAGCAAAAAGATTCTGTATCAAGTCACACGTGCCATCACTCACATGATTGGCTTGCTGGGCACCTATGACTAGCAATCTCCCACTTGACCTAAAGCCAATCACTTATGTGTCTGATCCCCATCAGACTCCTGTGACGCTCAAAAACAATCTGAGACAACGGCTTTGTCAGTGGATCTGCAATGTTATCTCCGGATGGAACTCTTTCCACTACTACATCTCCTCGGGTTACGATCTCTCTGATAAGCTGGAACCTCCTCAGAACACTTCTGATGAGACTTGGGTTCCCTTATTTGAGTAATCGCCCCATAGTTGTCGCAATATAAGGAAGTCGACTTCTCGCTATTTGGAACGACTCCCAAATCTGTGATGAACATCTTTACCCAGACTCCCGCCTTTGCTGCATCTGATGTAGCAATGTACTTCGCCTCTATGGTCGAGTCAGCAGTGGAATATTGCTTGGAACTCTTCCAGCACACTGCTTCTCCATTCAAGGTGTACACATACCCTGAATTCGACTTGCTATCATCGACATCAGACTGAAAACTTGAGTCAGTGTAGCCTTCAACCTTAAGGCTATTACCTCCATATACTAGTAAAAGATCCTTAGTCCTTCTCAAGTACTTAAGGATACACTTTACTGCTTTCCAGTGCTCAAAGCCTGGATCCGCCTGATACTTGCTCGTGACACTCAGAGCATGCGCTATATCAAGCCTAGTACATAGCATGGCATACATGATAGACCCTATTGCTGAGGCATAAGGTATCATATCCATGTTCGCCCTTTCTTCTGGAGTCTTTGGGGATATACTCGTAGAAAGCGATATCCCATGTCTCATCGGTATGAGACCTCTCTTGGAATTTTTCATGCCAAACCTTTTGACAATGGTTTTTATGTACTTGGACCGGGACAAGCCAAGCATCCTCTTGGATCTATCTCTATAGATTCTAATCCCCAAAATATAGGATGCTTCCCCTAAGTCCTTCATGGAGAAGTGTCTAGATAACCAAGCCTTTACTATGGATAGCATTCCTACATCATTCCCAATGATGAGGATGTCATCCACATATAACACCAAAAAGGTGATAGCGCTCCCACTTACCTTTCTGTATACACAAGGCTCATCTTCGTTCTTAACGAAGTCATAAGATCTGATTGCCTCATCAAATCTTATGTTCCAACTTCGGGAAGCTTGCTTTAGTCCATAAATGGATCTAAGCAACCTACACACCTTATCTGGGCAGTTCTTGGACACGAATCCCTCAGGTTGCATCATATACACCTCCTCCTCGAGGTTCCCGTTGAGGAATGCGGTTTTCACATCCATCTGCCAGATCTCATAATCATAGTGTGCTGCAATAGCCAATAGAATTCTGATGGATTTTAGCATTGCTACGGGTGAGAAAGTTTCATCGTAGTCAACACCTTGCCTTTGACGATACCCCTTAGCCACTAGCCTTGCTTTATAGGTCTCTACCTTTCCATCTACTCCGATCTTTTTCTTAAAGATCCACTTGCAACCGATGGGTATAATACCTTCGGGCGCATCAACTAAGTTCCAAACCTTATTGGAGTACATAGAATCCATCTCAGAATTCATGGCTTCTTTCCACTTCCCGGAATCTATACTCATAATAGCCTCCTCGTAGGTTTGAGGATCAATATCCTCTACATCCTCTGCTCTAATATGTCCCACATATCTCTCAGGAGGATGGGATACTCTATCAGACCTACGTAAAGTTGATACTTGTGTATTAGGTACCTGAACAGACTCGGGCTGTAGAGTGGTGCTTGAGCTTGGTTCTCCAACCTCGCTCAATTCTATCATTCTCCCACTATCTCCATCAAGAATGTGTTCCTTCTCAAGGAACACTGCTCTCTTAGCTAAAAAGACCTTTTGGTCCTCGAGATGATAGAAATAATACCCACAAGTTTCCTTGGGGTATCCCACAAATTTGCATCGCTCTGTCCTTGATTCTAACTTATCGTGGTTGTGTCTTCTAACATGGGCAGGGCAGCCCCAAATCTTAACAACCTTAAGATCAGGCTTCTTCCCTTTCCATATCTCATATGGTGTAGACACTACCGACTTAGTTGGAACTCTGTTCAGATGGTAAGCTGCGGTTTCTAGGGCATATCCCCAGAATGAGATGGGTAGGTCAGCGAAACTCATCATGGACCGTACCATATCTAATAATGTACGATTTCTCCTTTCAGAGACACCATTGAGCTGAGTTGTATAAGGAGGTGTCCATTGGGATAATATCCCATAGTTCTTGAGGAACTGAGTAAACTCTGTACTTAAGTATTCACCTCCTCGATCTGATCGAAGAGTTTTGATACTCTTTCCAGTCTGGTTCTCCACCTCATTCTTATACTCTCTGAATTTCTCAAAGGCCTCGGACTTGTACTTCATTAAGTACACATATCTATACCTTGAGAACTCATCAGTAAATGTAATGAAGTAGGAGTAACCTCCAATGGCATGAGTTGATATGGGTCCACATACATCACTATGTATGAGTTCCAACAACTCATTGGCTCTCTCTCTAGTTCTACTAAATGGAGATTTGGTCAGTTTTCCACGAATGCAAGGCTCACAAGTTGCATATGACACATAGTCGAATGGATCTAGATATCCATCATTTAGCAACTTTTGAATCCTTCTTTCATGGATGTGACCTAGCCTACAATGCCACAGGTATGCACTGTTCAACTCATCTCGTTTCCTTTTGGACACATTTACATTCATGATATGTGGAGTGGTGTCTAACATAAATAAACCATTATGCAATGTTCCTTTCGTGATGATCTTATCATCTAATAATATCAAACAACCATTGTTCTCAAAAACAAATTTATATCCACTAACTGTTAAACATGAAATGGAGATAATGTTTTTGATAATAGAAGGAACAAAATAACATGCATCTAATGCAATAAAACCTCCACTAGGCAGATGTAGGGCGACCTCGCCAACAGCTAATACAGCAACTTTTGCTCCATTACCCATCTTGAGGTCCATCTCGCCTCTCTCTAGTCTCCTAGGCCTTGCCAGAACCTACAACGAATTGCATATATGATAAGCACTACCAGTATCCAATACCCATGTGTTATCATAAGAGTCTGATAAATGGAGACTGATATGAATGTACCTGAAGCTTCATCAAGCTTTTGTTTTGCCCTTTCTGCAAGGTACTCTTTGTAGTTTCTCTTCCAATGCCCATCTTTACCACAGTGGAAGCACTGGCCTTTGTCCTTTGCTGGGTCTTTCTTAGCAACCTTTGCTTTACCTTGTTTGCCCTTGCCCTTTCCCTTCTTAAGGGACCTTTCTGCTTTCCTTTTCTTTCTGGTCTCACCAGTGTAGAGAATTGGCTTCTCTTTCTTAATAGTACTCTCTGCCTCCCTCAACATATTGAGGAGCTCTGGGAGAGTCACCTCAAGCTTGTTCATATTAAAATTCACTATGAACTGTGAAAAGGAATCTGGTAGGGATTGAAGCACAATGTCCACACACAAGTTATCCTCTAGGACCATTCCTAGACCTGTGAGTTTCTCTATCCACTCAATCATCTTTAGGACATGGTTCTGAACCGGTGTCCCCTTAGTCATCCTAGCGCGGAAAAGGCTCTTGGATATCTCATATCGTTGAGTCCTTCCCTGTTCCTCAAACAATTTGCGGACATTGAGGAGAATGGATCTGGCATCAATCTTTTCATGTTGTCTCTGTAACTCTGGAGTTATAGAGCCCAACATATAGCACTGAGCAAGAGTGGAGTCATCAATGTACTTCACGTAGCGAGCGATCTCATCCTCGCTTGCCCCTTCTTCGGGCGTAGGCATCACTGTATCAAGGACGTACACGATTTTCTCCGCTGTGAGAACAATTCTCAAGTTACGGAGCCAATCCGTATAATTTGGACCAGTGAGACGGTTGACATCAAGTATGCCACGTAAGGGATTTGAAAGCGACATTTTCTGAAAATAAAGATGTAGCAAAAATGAATAACATGCAGATTTTGCAAGAAATAAACTATCAAGATATGGACTTCTATCTTAATATGCTCCCACTATTTTACTAACGAGTCACGCGACACCCTCAGCACGTGAAACGGAAGTCTCCGGCAGACTTCTAGTGGGGATCAGGATCCAATCAGCGTCTTAGTGTTACCTCGAGGGACTCGACCAATCACACTAAGCCTAAAAGGTAGGAAACTCTTGCCGATCACAACTCCTTGTGATTCCCGTCCTGTTCGGCCTCCGAATCACCATGGCCTCGAGGGACTCGACCAACCATGATGCTCGGTTAAGTCAACACATTCGTTACAAGATGAGTCTGATTTGATGATATACCCTCGAGGGACTCGACCAAGCATACCATGCCCTCAGGTCACCGGTGACATCTCTATGTCGTAAGCAAGATAGCGAATCGCGATATAGGTGAGTCTCGAGGGACTCGACCAACTCAACCTACACCGGGAATCGGTTCCTACTCATAACGATGGAAGGCCACATGGGTCAATCTAATTGCCTCACGTTTACCGACTTAATATTATCGAGAGATGTTTCTATAATTTGGTCTCCTAATATGACATGTCACACATATACATATTTAATATATATCTACATCGCATGCAAATATATATACATATCTAGTATGTGTATAAGCAATCACATCAGATGATCATGGACCACAACCTAATATGATTAGGCCCGAGCTAGTAGGCCTAATCACTCACATCAAGATCTATGTGTGCAATGGTGCATCTCCATGCCCTGTGATCGTCCATCTCGTCCTCGTCGGTTCCGTCGACATCTTGATGCATCTCTATGCATCACAATCGTCTGTCTCGTGGGTCCCGCTATTGCATCCACGCTCCCGCTGCGCTTCCTCATGTGATTACAACTTAATCATAGGCACGCAGGCCCGACAATAAACGAGAAATATAATGGAGGTTCGCAGACCTCAATAATAATAATCACAAGTACACACATCACACGGTCCAAGATCATCCGTCCACACATCATACATCACATGTATAAATGATCATCATCATGTAGGACTACTAGATAATAATAAAAATAATAATCAACTAAACCTTTTAATTAATTAATATTTTTCTGAAATGAGGGACATGTAGGGAATTTCTCAATTCCTAAGGGTATTTTCATAATTTGGACAAAAGACATAAACTGGAATTTCTCAAATTCTGAGGGGCAAAACTATCTTTTGCCCAGAAAACCCTAATACCCTTTCCCCTTTTCACTGCTGCCGCCGCCGCCACCCTGCCGGCGGCGGCCTGTGCAGCTGGGCGAGGGCACTGCCATCGCCTGCAGGCGGCACGCCCGCTTGTCACGGACAAACTTTGAAACAAGATGTTTGATGTAATGCTTATATCTGTCCGTGTCTATTGGCATGTTCATGCCTTGTACAGTGTGTAGAGGGGCAGCCGAAGGCTTATAAGTCCCATTTTAGTTGGGTTGGTGGCCTCTTTAGGCTTGTAAATAAAGGTTGTGTCATGTGGACACGTGCGAGAGCTTTTTGGTCTGTAATGGTCCATTTTACCCTTTGTTGTACCACTGTTCAGAGCTTGTAAAGTCTGTTTGTAATTTGCATTGTCTATGAAGTGTTTTTCGGACATGTTTGCTTGTGGATCCCGATTGAGGCGTTCTCTTTAACCCGTTTTCTCTTTTGTTGGTCCTAAGGGAGAATGGGAGGCTTCGGGGAGGCTGACCTTTGCGGACGGACGCGCAAGGGTGCCGCACGACTTAGGCAAAACCAGCTAAGTCCGTGTCATATGGTATCAGAGTGGGACAAGAACTCATAGAAACACTTGACATGCAAACGTGGGGGACCTAGCGGGGCTGCGTTGAGGGCAGTCAGCACACGCGCGACCGTTTGAGGGAAAACGGGCATGGAGATGTAGGGAAAAGAGTCGCTCAGAGGAGCGAGCATCTGAGATTGGCATTCAGAGGAATGGCCAACCCTTCGCGCAAGAGGCACCATGAGAACAGGCAAGCTTGGAAGAATTTGGAGCGCACAAAGGTTGGGATGGCTGAGTTTGAGCTACGGCTTAACGTTGACAACTATACTTGATGGTGCTCTAGGCAAGCGAGGCGCTTGGCAAGAATGAGACCATCCAAGGTGGAATGAGTTGCTCAACGACCAAAAGAGTTATGCAAAGCTTACAAAGGTGAGGGGAATTGCTAACTCGAAGAATTTGGTACTCATGCATGGGCTTGTATGCGGACGATGGAATGTTCGTGGCCATCCCAAGGCGACCGAGACTCGACGCCATGAAACATTGAAACTTTCTCTTCATCATGTGAAGGATACGTCCGTAGGAGGCTGAAGTGTGCAATGAGTTCAGCATGTTGCTAGGCCTTGAGGGGTGCAGCGGGGGCTGTATGGACGTGGAGTCGCAATCTAGCAAGTGCGTTTGCAGGAGGCAGAACAATGCACAGTTTATTCAGCAGATCGGAGTAGTCCAAGGGGATGGTGGTCTCCGAAATGAAGAGAGATGTTGCTCCAACGGGGTAGTTATCCAGGAGGGATAAGTCCCGGCTCTCCAGAGGGAGAATCATGTGAGACGGACCTCACATGTTGAACAGGAGTACCACAACAAACAACAACTCCACGAAGCTCGGTGGACTGAGCAAGAGGCGAGGAGTTGTCGCATGATCTCGTCGAGAGAATGCATTGGTGGATGCATTGCGAGATCAAGTGGGGGAACGACCTAAAACAACTTAAATGAAGGCACACTTGGAGTCGATGTGGAGATCGAACTTAAGGGAGGGTTGACTCGTGGAATGGTGGTCGCGAGGGCCACCATCGACTCAATGCAAAAACGAGGAGCGGAGCAACTTGGGTGTAACTTGGCGAAGTACCCAAGCCACATGAAGGGAGCCAGCATAGAAGTTGGAACATGGAGCAGAGGCACAGTGCTTTCCTTAGACAGAGGTCAAGGACATGAACTCTTGCAGAGGCAAGAGTAGGATCATGTTGTTCCATGGGTCCTTCATTCTGTCAGAGTGGACTCATCTTGCATGGTGCCAAAGACGAAGGGAGCTTCGCGGCACATGCACCTTAACTCGGAGAAGCATTTGATGGAGGAACTAAGGCGACTCAATTTGCGGAGGCTAAGTTGGGTTCAGAAGGGCCTTAGCACGGGGCAAGAGGACGTAGAGGCGGGCACTCTTGAAGAATATGCCACAGTGTTGCCATTTGAGTTGCTATGAAGGAAGCAGTGCGCAACGGAGATTGTGCTGGTAGGGGCAGAGGCCCAAGATCCAGACAATGGTGCACAGATTACAATGAAGTCGGTGGACTTCGAGAGCTATGAGGCGACGGACTGTCTTATAGCGGTGCTTCATCTAGGTGTGACCCAGGAGTGGGTGGATGAAGGTCGATTGCTAGAGGAGCGAACAAAATCGAAGGTGGAAGGGACCCTGCGATGTATTGGCAGAGGCCACACATGGAGGGTTCACAATTCGAGTTTATACCACAAGGATCAGAATGCAATGGAGATGTCACCAGGAGGCCACATGGTGCAGCGGATCATGGTGGAACAGTTCGTGGCAATGCGATACACACAATTTGTCCCATGAGGGATGAGATCATATGGAGGTATGATCGGGAGCTATTGGGAGCTCCGCTTTGGTGAACAATACGATGGCAGGAAGGGCTATGGATTCAAGGAGTAAAGGCCATGGTACCGTAGAGGCGGGTCTTCCGGGCGTGCACCGAATTTTGCATCGGATGAAAACCTTGGTCATCAGCATATGGGGGCTGGGTTCCACCAAGGGAAAAGTTCGAATGCAAGTACTAGTGAGTTCCATGGGAGGGACTTGATCATGCAGAGGTATGATCGAAGCAACTGGAGAGTTTGACTGCTCCAAAGCTCATATTCGCTTAAGGGAGCCCGACAAGTCAGAGGACAAGGTCGAGTAAGCGAACGTTGCTACCAAGGAAGCTAAGGAGAACATAATCGATGCAAACTCTACAACATGATGGCAGAGGCCATGCATGGGAGTTGCAGTCTGTCTTTCCATCGACCAAACGGACTGCTTGGAGAACACAGAGGTGTTGAAGCAGGGGGTCGAAAGGGGCGAGTAAGCGACGACGAGTCCAGAGGGACTTAGCTACCCAAAATTAAGCATCAGTCGGAATGGAGGTGGACTCAGAGGAGTGCCACAGAGACATTTCTACTGATCATGCAGAAAAGGGATACAGATGCGAGGCGATGGATAGTAGGGCCATGGGCATGGCAGCGCCATGGTACCGCAGAGGCGGGACTTCCGTGCAAGTCATTGATCCCTTGCTCTCACGGAGGGAGAGCACTTGGTCGTGAAAGGGGCCGAGGAGGTGGAGCATGTAGAGGCAATCTCCAAGTACCGAGACAAGGCTGAAGGGCAGAGGCCAAGAAACTTCGGGTCATGCAAGAGTGCACGACCAAGGAACGAAGCAGGCAGTACGCGGTGCTGTACCTTTGCTACTCAGTGGAGTAGGCGACAGGGTTGATGGAGAAGACGGTACAATCCCAGAGGCGACCTCATCTATCAGAGAATGACTCCAAGTTGGGGTGAAAACTTCTAGCATTCCATAAGTTCAATGGCATTGAGAAGGTGAATCACAGTAGCTAACTCAACGCAAGGAGTGTAAACACTTCAAGTGCTTCAGAAGTGTGAGCAAAGAGCAGGCGAAGGCTAGTAACCAGCTCGATGCATGAAGTACAACCTCGAGGAGGCGGGCGAAGTCAAGTAAATTTTGCCTTCTCAACTCTTAAGAGAATGGGCGAAACCGAGTACCCCAATTCTCTTATTTATCCAGCAGAGGAGCGCTGCACAAGTTCAAAGACCCTTCGAAGATAATGGAAGACAATAGTTGTCAAATCCTCACCAACGGTGATCAGTGCTACTAAGAGTAGATTGTCCGCCTCATTTCCCAACGAAATGCCAATCGAAAACGGAAGTGATGCGAACCTACTTGGATGTGACAACTAACTGAAAGAAGAGTCAATGAGCATATTTTGTGGAGGAAGGACCCAAAACTTCAGAAGTTTGCGAGGCGATGCTCGTTAAAGCTCCAACAAGCATCCACCCAGTTCAAGCAGCATGTGGAAATTTTGAGAGACTGGCGTAGTAAGGATGGTCTTTTCCTTCATTTGGTGGATCCGCAGGAATCAACGAGGATCAATACAACTCAGCCAACCCCACACCAGAGTCAGAGTCATTGGCGAGTTGAAGCAGCATGGCGGATCAAAGGTTCGACTACTCACAAACAGCAACGGAGAGCAGCTGGGAGCCAGGAGGCACATTGCAGCTGGAGCAGAAGATTGAAGACTCAGCAAAGGCGAAGAGTTGCAATGTTCACAAAGGCTTCGACGAGGACGTCGAAGGGATAAGTGGGGGAGAATGTCACGGACAAACTTTGAAACAGGATGTTTGATGTAATGCTTATATCTGTCCGTGTCTGTTGGCATGTTCATGCCTTGTACAACGTGTAGAGGGGCAGCCGAAGGCTTATAAGTCCCATTTTAGTTGGGTTGGTGCCCTCTTTAGGCTTGTAAATAAAGGTTATGTCATGTGGACACGTGTGAGAGCTTTTCGGTCTATAATGGACCATTTTACCCTTTATTGTGCCACTATTCAGAGCTTGTAAAGTCTGTTTGTAATTTGCATTGTCTATGAAGTATTTTTCGAACATATTTGCTTGTGGATCCCGATTGAGGCGTTCTTTTTAACCCGTTCTCTCTTTTGTTGGTCCTAAGGGACAATGGGAGGCTTCGGGGAGGCTAACATTTGCGGATGGACGCACAAGGGTGCCGCACGACTTAAGCAAAACCAGCTAAGTCCGTGTCATGCTGGCGGCGATGCCGCTGCGGGTGGGTGCCCCCTTCGGGCGCCGCTGCCTCCGTAGACGGTGCTGTACCGCCGGGCGGCCGCCCCTATGGGGGGGTTTCGCCCGCGGGAGCAGCGGCGGCAGGCGCTGCTGCCCTGCGATGCCTCTGCCCGTGGGCTGCCAGCCCTGCCAGCAGCAAGTCTGCTGCAAGCAGACTGCCGGCCGACTGCTGCAGGCACAGCGCTTGCGGATGCGCCGGCGCTGTGCTGCCTGGATGCGGCTGCAGTTGCCGCTGCATGTTGCTGCAGGCATGCAGATTGAGGGCAGCAACTGTTGCTGCCCTTCCTCGCTTTTGCGTCAACGATTTTGACGTCAATATTCTTCCTAAACACAACACACGCAGTTCAAAACCAATCATTCGCACGAACAACCAGGCTCTGATACCACTGTTGGGAAATCATGGGGGGTGACATCATATGCGCAGCGGAAGAACAAGAAAACAAAAATCCCTGATTCCCAAAAAGATGTTCGTCGTCGTGCGAAGATTGGTGCGAAAAAATCCGCAAAACACAAAACTGCGTATAGAGATTGTGTTACCTAGGGAGATCGTATATCCCTGTTTCCTTGCAGATCCTTAGGAGAGGGTGAAGGAGGTCAAGTGTCCTCCTCTCTAGCGGTGATCCACACAGCAGGGTTGTGACGACGCTCCTCAAAACTCCAGGCCTACTCTGAGGTGGAGAGGGAGAGGAGAATAGGAAGGGCAAGCAAAGACTCTAGCCTATGAGGCTGTGAATCCCTCCTATTTATAGAGATCCCGTGTCAAAACCTAATGGGTCCTTCCCTAGTGGGTATTGGATCTGCATCCAATAAGACAAGGGCTCCGTCGGATATCTCATATCCGAACCTCTACTCATCGCAATGCCTACCATATGTGTGTGACCCTCTAGGCCCAATATCGAGCTGGCCGTGAGTCATACCTATCAGAACTCCTTCTAACTCAGTGAATTATTATCTCTGTAATAATTCACTCGACTCATCGACTACGGACATACTAGGCCACTACGCCGTAGTCCCCAGACGATACAGGGGAATCGAATCCATTGGACCTGTCTGTCCTCAGTTACAATGTACCTATAGTCCCTCATCCATCTAATATCCCAAAGACCGTATATCGAGCATGGTGCTGTCAGACCCATACGGTTTCTACTCAAGTCTCGCTCTAATCGGATTCTCCCGGAGAACTCTTTCTCTCTCAACCCGAATGACCCTGGCTAGGGATTTGTCTGAGCAAGAACACATGGGATATTCCTCTCATGACGCCGAGAGTGGATGATCCTCTATCGACACTCAATAGCCCTCGTAAGGTCGACTACCACTCCCAATGACCAACTATACTAGATCTCGGACAGCCAAACCTATAAGTATGGTATCAAAGTGTGGAGCACTCATACAGGACATCCTTGGTGTCTCAAGTCTAAGGACCAGATAGACCTCTGGGACTACGGAATCGCTGTCTGATAATAAGACATCATCAACCATCCAGCATTCCGTAAGCGGATCAATCAGAGAACTCATTCTCCAATAAGCACCTGTACTGTATCCCTAGTGTCCCTACACGAGCAGCTATGAGACCAGTTGCATCCATCTTATAGATGGGTATACAGCACACCAGTCTATCCGGTTATCACGATGTCCCTCTCGAGTAACCTATGACCGGGATTATTTAGGATATGTGTTTAAAGGTGAATCGATCTCATTATCGTGATCTCATCACGATCCGATTTCCATTGCACAAATCCAAGGACATCACAATATATATATATGCATTTATGCAATAGTTATAAAGTGATATACACCAAAATATAATAAGCAAAAAGATTTTGTATCAAGTCACACGTGCCATCACTCACGTGATTGGCTTGCTGGGCACCTATGACTAGCAATTAGGCCTACTGGCTCGGGCCTAATCACATTAGGTTGTGGTCCATGTCATCTGGTGTGATTGCTTATACACATACTATATATGTATATATATTTGCATGCGATGTAGAAATATATTAAATATGTATATGTGTGACATGTCATATTAGGAGACTAAATCATAGAAACATCTCTCGATAATATTAAGTCAGTAAACGTGAGGTAATTAGATTGACCCACGTGGCCTTCCATCGTTATGAGTAGGAACCGATTCCCGGTGTAGGTTGAGTTGGTCGAGTCACTCGAGACTCACCTATATCGCGATTCGCTATCTTGCTTACGACATAGAGATGTCACCGGTGACCTGAGGGCATGGTATGCTTGGTCGAGTCCCTCGAGGGTATATCATCAAATCAGACTCATCTTGTAACGAAGGTGTTGACTTAACCGAGCATCATGGTTGGTCGAGTCCCTCGAGGCCATGGTGATTCGGAGGCCGAACAGGACAGGAATCACAAGGAGTTGTGATTGGCAAGAGTTGCCTACCTTTTAGGCTTAGTGTGATTGGTCGAGTCCCTCGAGGTTACACTAAGACGTTGATTGGATCCTAATCCCCACTAGAAGTCTGCCGGAGACTTCCGTTTCACGTGCTGAGGGTGTCGCGTGACTCGTTAGTAAAATAGTCGGAGCATATTAAGATAGAAGTCCATATCTTGATAGTTTATTTCTTGCAAAATCTGTATGTTATTCATTTCTGCTGCACCTTTATTTTCAGAAAATGTCGCTTTCAAATCCCTTACGTGGCATACTTGATGTCAACCGCCTCACTGGTCCAAATTATACGGATTGGCTCCGTAAATTGAGAATTATTCTCACAGCAGAGAAAATTATGTATTTCCTTGATACAGTGATGCCTAAGCCCGAAGAAGGGGCAAGCGAGGATGAGATCGCTCGCTACGTGAAGTACATTGATGACTCCACTCTTGCTCAGTGCGATATGTTGGGCTCTATGACTCCTGAGTTATAGAGACAACATGAAATAATGGATGCCAGATCCATTCTCCTACATGTCCGCAAATTGTTTGAGGAACAGGGAAGGACTCAGCGATATGAGATATCCAAGAGTCTCTTCCGCGCTAGGATAACTAAGGGGACACCGGTTCAGAACCATGTCCTAAAGATGATTGAGTGGATAGAGAAACTCACAGGTCTAGGAATGGTCCTAGAGGATAACTTATGTGTAAACATTGTGCTTCAGTCCCTACCATATTCCTTTTCACAATTCATAATGAATTTTAATATGAACAAACTTGAGGTGACTCTCCCAGAGCTCCTCAATATGTTGAGGGAGGCAAAGAGTACTATTAAGAAAGAGAAGCCAGTTCTCTACACTGGTGAGACCAGAAAGAAAAGGAAAGCAGAAAGGTCCCTTAAGAAGGGAAAGGGCAAGGGCAAACCAAGTAAAGCAAGGTTGCTAAGAAAGACCCAGCAAAGGACAAAGGCTAATGCTTCCACTGTGATAAAGATGGGCACTGGAAGAGGAACTACAAAGAGTACCTTGCAGAAAGGCCGAAATAGAAGCTTGGAGAAGCTTCAGGTACATTCATGATTAATCTCCAATTATCAGATTTTTGTGATAGTGCATTGGTATTGGATACCAATATTGCTTATCACATCTACCATTTATTGTAAATTCTAACAAAGCCATGGGGAGATTGACGAGAGGAATATTGCATAAAGGTTTGTTTATGCAAGACACTACTCCACATATCATGAATGTAAGTGTCTAAGAGGAATCGAGATGAGGTGAATAGTGCATACCTATGGCATTATAGGCTAGGTCATATCCATGAGGGAATGATTCAAAAGTTGCTAAATGATGGATATTTAGATCCATTCGACTATGTGTCATAAGCAACTTGCGAGCCTTGCCTTCGTGGAAAACTGACCAACTCTTCATTTAGTGGAACTGGAGAGAGAGCCACTAAGATGTTGGAACTCATACATAGTGATGTATGTGGACCCATGTCAACTCATGCCATTGGTGGTTACTCCTACTTCATTACCTTTACTGATGATTTCTCAAGGTATGGATATGTGTACTTAATGAAGTACAAGTCCGAGGCCTTTGAGAAATTCAGAGAGTATAAGAATGAGGTGGAGAACCAGACTGGAAAGAGTATCAAAACTCTTCGATCAGATCGAGGAGGTAAGTACTTAAGTACAGAGTTTACTCAGTTCCTCAAGGACCATGGGATATTATCTCAATGGACACCTCCTTATACACCTCAGCTCAATGGTGTCTCTAAAAAGAGAAATCGTACGCTATTAGATATGGTACGGTCCATGATGAGTTTCGCTGACCTACCCATCTCTTTCTGGTGATATGCCCAAGAAACTATAGCTTACCTTCTGAATAGAGTTCCAACTAAGTCGGTAGTGTCTACACCATATGAGATATGGAAAGGGAAGAAGTCTGATCTTAAGGTTGTTAAGATTTGGGCCTGCCCTGCCCATGTTAAAAGACACAACCCTGATAAGTTAGAATCAAGGACAGAGCGATGCAAATTTGTGGGATACCCCAAGGAAACTTGTGGGTATTATTTCTATCATCTCAAGGACCAAAAGGTCTTTGTAGCTAAGAGAGCAGTGTTCCTTGAGAAGGAACACATTCTTGGCAGAGATAGTGGGAGAATGATAGAGTTGAGCGAGGTTAGAGAACCAAGCTCAAGCACCACTCTACAGCCCGAGTTTGTTCAGGTACCTAATACACAAGTTTCAACTTTACGCAGGTCTGATAGAGTATCCCATCCTCCTGAGAGATATATAGGACATATTAGAGGAGAGGATGTTGAGGATATTGATCCTCAGACCTACGAGGAGGCTATTATGAGTATAGACTCCGGGAAGTGGCAAGAAGCCATGAATTCTGAGATGGATTCTATGTACTCCAATAAGGTTTGGAACCTAGTTGATGCGCCCGAAGGTATTGTACCCATCGGTTGCAAGTGGATCTTTAAGAAAAAGATCGGAGTAGATGGAAAGGTAGAGACCTATAAAGCAAGGCTAGTGGCTAAGGGGTATCGTCAAAGGCAAGGTGTTGACTACGACGAAACCTTCTCACCCGTAGCAATGCTAAAATCCATCAGAATTCTATTGGCTATTGCAGCACACTATGATTATGAGATCTGGCAGATGGATGTGAAAACCGCATTCCTCAACGGGAACCTCGAGGAGGAGGTGTATATGATGCAACCTGAGGGATTCGTGTCCAAGAACTGCCCAGATAAGGTGTGTAGGTTGCTTAGATCCATTTATGGACTAAAGCAAGCTTCCCGAAGTTGGAACATCAGATTTGATGAGGCAATCAGATCTTATGACTTCGTTAAGAACGAAGATGAGCCTTGTGTATACAGAAAGGTAAGTGGGAGCGCTATCACCTTTTTGGTGTTATATGTGGATGACATCCTCATCATTGGGAATGATGTAGGAATGCTATCCATAGTAAAGGCTTGGTTATCTAGACACTTCTCCATGAAGGACTTAGGGGAAGCATCCTATATTTTGGGGATTAGAATCTATAGAGATAGATCCAAGAGGATGCTTGGCTTGTCCCAGTCCAAGTACATAAAAACCATTGTCAAAAGGTTTGGCATGAAAAATTCCAAGAGAGGTCTCATACCGATGAGACATGGGATATCGCTTTCTACGAGTATGCCCCCAAAGACTCCAGAAGAAAGGGCGAACATGGATATGATACCTTATGCCTCAGCAATAGGGTCTATCATGTATGCCATGCTATGTACTAGGCCTGATATAGCGCATGCTCTGAGTGTCACGAGCAAGTATCAGGCGGATCCAAGCTTGGAGCACTGGAAAGCAGTAAAGTGTATCCTTAAGTACTTGAGAAGGACTAAGGATCTTTTACTAGTATATGGAGGTAATAGCCTTAAGGTTGAAGGCTACACTAACACAAGTTTTCAGTCTGATGTCGATTATAGCAAGTCGAATTCAGGGTATGTGTACACCTTGAAAGGAGGAGCAGTGTGCTGGAAGAGTTCCAAGCAAGATACCACTACTGACTCGACCACAGAGGCAGAGTACATTGCTGCATCAGATGCAGGAAATGAGGGAGTCTGGTTGAAGAAGTTCATTACAGATTTGGGAGTCGTTACGGATAGCGAGAAGTCGACTTCCTTATATTGCAACAACTATGGGGCGATTACTCAAATAAGGGAACCTGGGTCTCATCAGAAGTGTTCTAAGGAGGTTCCAGCTTATTAGAGAGATCATAACCCGAGGAGATGTAGCAGTGGAAAGAGTTCCATCCAAAGATAACATTGCAGATCCACTGACAAAGCCGTTGTCTCATTTTGTCTTTGAGCGTCATAGGGGTCTGATGGGGATCAGACACATAGGTGATTGACTTTAGGTCAAGTGGGAGATTCCTAGTCATAGGTGCCCAGCAAGCCAATCACGTGAGTGATGGCACTTGTGACTTGATACAGAATCTCTTTGCTTATTATATTTTGACGTATATCACTTTATTGTTAAATCTCAGATTTTGATGATGAAGTCAATTGTCATTTGTTGTCTAATGTATGTGTTGAGATAAGTGTGCAGGATTAACTACGATGAAAGTAAGACATGCAGCAGGATTTGCGCCGGAGTCATGACAATGATCACGTTGGGTGTTCGAGAGCTCGACGGATGTTCGGACAGTCGTCGGAGGTTCTACGGGAACAAATCCGAGAAGTCTAGAAGCTTGCCAAAGGAGCTCGTCGAAACTTGCCAAGTGGATCGTCGCAGTCCAGGAGTTTGCCGGAAGTCCGCAGGAGCATCACCGAGGGTTCATCGGATGATCGACGGAAGTTCGCCGGAAACTCGCCGGAAGAAGCGAGTGACGTACCGAAGCAAGCTGCAGAATATGTCTTAGGAAATAATCGTAGTTAGGACTTTGATTAAGTTAGAAATGGGAGGTGATACCATTAGCTTAATCCTGGGGCAATTGGGCCCTTGAAAAAACTCAAATTGGGTCGAATGGTTCAGCCCATTCGGACCCAGGTTGCTGTGGGAGGTACAACCGCCCAGGCAGGGAGGTAGCACCGCCCAGGCTATGTCTCCCAGCGAGACTGGGAGGTGCAACCGCTCCAGCCAAGAGGTGGCACCGCCCCGGGCTTCGTCTCCGAGCGAGACTGAGCGGTGCAACCTCCTCTGTCAGGAGGTAGCACCGCCAGAGCTCAAGTTTCGAGCTCTGCCAGGCGGTGCAACCTCTCCAGTCAGGCGGAGCAACCGCCTAAGCTCGGTCTTCGAGCTTTGGCAGAGAGGTGCAACCGCCCCTGACAGAGGTGGCACCGCCCAGAGGCTCAGTCTTCGAGCTCTGCCAGGCGGTGCAACCGCCCCAATCTGGAGGTGCAACCGCCTGATCCCGGAATTCCGGGATTTGATCGTTTTGAGCTCCAAATTTGAACTGGGTTGGGGCCTATAAATACCCCACCCATTCAGCACTGAAGAGATACAGACCTACACCGAATTCTTGATCTTTTCTATGATTCTAAGAGCTCAAATTTGTGTAAAGTCCAAAAGTTCTCCTCTTTCTGTTCTTCAAGTCTTGAGTTGTAAAGAGATGAGAGAAAGGTTCTGTAAGGGTTGTCTCCTGAGCCCGTCAAAAGGAGTGAAACTATAAAAGGGCAGTTGGCCTTCGCCTATTGAAGGAAGGCCTCTAGTTGACGTTGGTGACCTCGTCGGTGGAGGAAGCCAAAAGTGGAGTAGGTCAAGACCGACCGAACCACTCTAAATCTCTGGTTTGCTTTTATTTTGAGCACTTTATCATTACTGCAAACCTCCTACATAGCAACTGCTCTCTGCGCTTTTACGAACAAGTTTCTAAGTTCTGATCTTTCCGAATCTGCATTCAGACGTAAATCGGTGTTTTCGTACGATCTTTACATTGCAGTTTACATTTACGTTTTGATTCTATTTATAACTGCAAACTGTCTTCTGCGCTTTTACGAACGAGTGTTTGAGTTCAGATCTTTCCGAATCTGAGCTTAGACGCAATCTGCGCTTAGACGCAAACTGCGCTTAGACGCAATCTGAGCTTAGACGCAAACTACGCTTAGACGCAAACTGCGCTTAGACGCAATCTGAGCTTAGACGCAAACTGCGCTTAGATGCAAACTGCGCTTAGACGCAATCTACATTTAGACGTAAACTACGCTTACATGCAAACTGCGTAAACTGCGCTTAGACGCAAACTGTGTTTCGACGTAAACTGCACTTAATCATAAGTAATCTTAGAATAGACTTTTGCATCAAAATAGTTTTTATCGAACGAACGCAACTTTCGTTTTTAATCGCTGAAAGATTTCCACTGCACTAATTCACCCCCCCCCCCTCTTAGTGCTCTCGATCCTAACAATTGGTATCAGAGCCCGGTGAACTCTCAAACGGATTAAAACCCAAGAGAGATGGCTTACGCCGGAAACCAAGAGGGCCATTCCATTACACGTCCACCCATGTTTAATGGGACGGACTACACCTATTGGAAGACCCGAATGAGGATCTTTCATATTTCTATGGACGTTGAACTCTGGAATCTTGTCGAGAATGGTTTTTCAAAGTCTTCTCTTCCAATGATCGATTGGAACGATTCGGAGAAGAAGGCTTTCGCTCTTAATGCAAAGGCTATGAATGCCTTATTTTACGCACTTGATAAAAACGAGTTTAATCGTGTTTCGATTTGTGAAACTGCATTTGATATTTGGCACACACTTGAAGTGACTCATGAAGGCACAAGTAGAGTGAAAGAGTCAAAAATCAATCTTTTGTTACACTCTTTCGAACTTTTTCGGATGAAACCGAGTGAGACTATTGGCGACATGTTTACCCGTTTCACGGATGTTGTCAACAGTCTAAAAGGACTCGAAAAAAGTTTTTCAAATTTTGAGCTCGTAAATAAGATTCTAAGATCTCTTCCTAAGAGTTGGGGTTCTAAAGTCACTACTATTCAAGAGGCAAAAGATCTAAACAACTTCCCTCTTGAAGAACTAATTGGGTCATTAATGACCTACGAGATGACTTGCAAAGCTCATGAAGAGCAAGAAGACATCCTTCCAAAGAACAGGAAGGATATGGCACTTAGAACTTTGGAAGATCACTTGAAAGAAAACTCAAGTGATGAGGACTGTGATGATGACTTGGCACTTCTAACAAGAAAATTTAAAAAATTCATTAAAAGAAACAAGTTTAAGAATGACACTAAAAGTAAACTTGAACCCAAGAAAGACCAAGTTATTTGCTATAAGTGCAAAAAGCTGGGACACTACAAGAGTGATTGTCCCCAAGCCAAAAAGAGAACAACAAAAAAGAAGGCGCTCAAAGCAACATGGGATGATTCGAGCGCGTCTGAAGAAGAGGAGTCTAACACCGAGCAAGTTGCTCATTACGCCTTAATGGCCATCGGAGAGGAGGTAACTAATTTATTAGATGCTGATTTATCTTTCGATGAATTATTAAATGCCTTCCATGACTTATTTGATGAATGCAAGATTATCAATAGAAAATACAAATTGTTGAAAAAGGAGCATGATAGTCTTACTTATGATTTTGATAAGTTAAAAATTGAATATCATGATAGTTTAAATTCATGTATCAAATGTCATGATCTAGAAACTCTCCAAAAAGAAAACTCGCTACTTAAGGACATCTTAAAGAAATTCGAAGTTGGTAGCAAGTCATTGAACATGATCCTTGCAAACAAGGGTCACGTTCCAAAAAGAAGTGGAATTGGATTTGTGAGAAGTCCTCACCTAAATCCAACCACCTTTATAAAAGGCCCCATCTTACATGTTCAACACCAAGCAAAATGTAACTTTTGTTGCAAAATTGGACACAAGATGCATTATTGTCCATTCAAGAAAATTAGTCCAAACAAATTGATTTGTGTTCCTAAAGGAACCATGATAAACTCTATGCAACATGATAAACAATGTAAATCTATCTTTGAGGCACCCAAAAGCAAATGGGTACCTAAAAATCATCCTTTCTTGTAGAAACCCACACCATCGCAAGCTAGGAGCAAGAGATGGTACCTTGATAGTGGATGCTCAAGGCATATGACTGGAGATCCATCTCAATTCTCTAAGCTCACTAGCATAGACGAAGGCTATGTCACCTTCGGAAACAACAACAAGGGTAAAATCACAAATGCGACCTAGATACAATCCTGTTTAACTTTTCAAGAATTAGAAACGTATGATTCCCAAATTCACATATCCCTGGATTTCGAACCCATCAATTTCATCCTTTCATAACCTTCTAATTTAACTCGTATCATGAAATGACTAACTCTGTCATTAACTTGCAAGACTTATCAACTTGAAGAAACTATCACAAACATGTGTACGACATTAAGAATGTGCACATTAAAAATCTACCTTGATCGTGCCAAAGTCCCTGTCTTAAAATGAAAATTCTTACTTAATTACGTAAGTAAAGTTGATTACTGAGAATGAAAACTCTCCTCAAGACAGAAAAATTCTCAGATCAGAACAAGTGTTCACCAGGCGGTGACACCGCCCCAGTTGGAGGTAGCACCTCCAGTTGTCACGTGTTGCAAGCGGTTGCACCGCTCCAGCCAGAGGTGCAACCGCCCGCAACTCTGCTCCTTTATAACTCAAGCTAGGGCCGGCGGTGAAACCGACCCCAACTCATTTCCTTCCCTCCTCTACTCTCCTAAGCTTCCTCCATCCCCATTTCCCCCATCTTAGCATCCCAAATACCCTTCATTTCGAAGCAAAGCATCAACATTCCTTCCCTCTCTTGAAGATCCCTCTCTTGAAGATCTCATTAAGGTACTCTCTAAGAAGCCCTTAAACTATGTTTCTTGATTCATTTACTTTTTTTGCTCATCACTATTATTCTAAACAGCAGTAGTTATGGGATCTAGAAGATCCTCAGGGGACAAAGGAAAGAGGAGATTAGTAGAAGACTTTGATTCCACCCTTTTCGATTCAAAATACCATGCTGAAAAATTTTCCTCTTTTGAACTTAGGAATGTCAACAAGGGAAAATACGTAGATTTAAGTGAGCTAAGAGGCTTAGAGACAATCCAGTGGTTTGCAAACTTAGATCTACTCCCTATCTTACAAATTAATGAACACATTTATCCAAGACTTGTAAGATTGTTTTACAACAACATACTAGTAGATGAAGAAGAAAGGATGTCCACCTATCTCTTAGGACAACATATTTCAATTACGGATAGATTCATTTGCGATATGATAGGCATTCCCATGAAAAGTAGAGGACTTTACTTTAGAGGATCATGGGATGATGAAAATATTGGAACAACATACGTTGAAGCCCTACAAACAATTTTTGCCAATCTGAACTTAGAATTTGTTCCTAAAAGTTGTGAACATTTACTGCCTCTAAACACTAAGGTACTTCATCACATCCTAACTAGCATCATTCTTCCTAAACAATATCATCATGATGAAGTAAGCCAACTAGAATTAGGAACTATGTATATAATCATGAAAGGAAATGACATCTGTCTTGGTTATCTTATCCAACAAAACATGTTGGAACTATCTAAGAAAGACATGATGCTCCTATATGGTGGTATAATAACTAGAATAATGAAAGCCTATGATATTCTAATACCACCGGAAGAAGAAGTAATAAAAGTAGATAGATTCAGCATAATTAATAAAAATCTACTTCACCGATTAAGATGTTTTTATAGAAACGGTAATTGGGTTAGAATGCCAAGAAGAACTGACCCCCCTCAACCTGAACCAGAACCGGAAACACCAGTCTTTAGGGGTACCCAATCTCCTCTGATCTGTCCCTTTGAGGAAACACATCCGTTTGAGCAAACTCACACATCATCTATCGAAGATATTGGGATTCGGATGGACCGATTCGAACAAAGACAAGAACGGCTTGAACTTCGACAAGATCAAATCCTAATTGAGCTGCAACAAATTCATCGACAATTTGACTCTTAATTTAGGCACTTCAACCTTCCACCTCATGAATGAGCTTGTATGAACACAATCATCCGTTGTTGTTATAAACTCCACATGGACTTTGTCTTTGACATGGCATGTTGTAAACTCCTTATGTTACTCATCATAAAGGACTTTGTCTTTAATATGGTTACCTGATATGTTGTAAACTCCATATGTTACCCTTTACCTTGATCTGTAAGCATATGCAAATTTACAAACATCTCTTGTTGTTTATCTCAGATTTTACATTGAAACTAAATGTTTTGAAAACCTTATGCCTTGAAAAATATAAAGTGACATACCAATATAGTTGATAAGTCAGCAATATGACATTGATATGAAGCATCAACTAGCTGATATCTTTACAAAACCTCTAAGTGAAGAACAATTTGATTTCATAAGAAGAGAATTAGGAATGTTGATGTGTCCGAATACTTAAACTAGTTAAAATTATTTTTCGGACGTTATTGATTACTATTACATGCCTTGGTATCACTTGATCAAATAACATGTTGGAAATTATGTGACAAATGTTTTTGAAAATCAGTAGCTTACTCATATCCGAATGCATGTAAGAAGTTCATCTTATTTTCGGTTTGAATGCTAAAAATAGGATTTTCCTGTACACTCTTATGAAAACTTTTTGAAAAATGAGTTTCCTCCTTCAAGCAACGAACTATAACATAACAAGGAGAAGAGATATTCAAAGTATTATATGTGTCATGCCTTCCTTTATGTGCTTGATAACCTGCTGGTTTCACATCTACCATGCTTTTTGATAATGCTACCATGCTTTTTGTTGATGACAAAGGGGGAGAAAAATATGAATTGATATGGTTGCTATTACTAATGTTATAATTAGGCCATACCTGCTATCACTGATAATGATATGGTTGCTATTACTGATGTTGATATGGTTGCTATCACTGATACTATGATTAGGCCATACTTGCATCACCAAGAAATATATGATTGCCATATGCCGTGTATCAAGATATCAAACAAAAATTTGCATCGTATGAACTGATATCTTACCATGTGATGCAATGCTACACTTGCTAAAATATTCGAAATGTGTACATCATATGATATCAAAATCTTGCTTCACAGCTTTACATGTCGATATCTTACAATATGATGAATTGCTACAATAACCATCATTCAAATTTGTTAAATTTGACAATGTATGTCAAGCCTTGACATCATCTTCAAAGAGATACATTATGATAGGAATCATGATGGGAATATGTCTCTTGAATTTATAAAGTTTTTAAATTCGAGAAGTATGGCATATAGACAGGGGGAGTTAATGTTAACTCCATTATCAATTGATTGTCATCATCAAAAAGGGGGAGATTGTTGAATCTCGGATTTTGATGATGAAGTCAATTGTCATTTGTTGTCTAATGTATGTATTGAGATAAGTGTGCAGGATTAACTATGATGAAAGTAAGACATGCAGCAGGAGTTGCGCCGGAGTCATGATAATGATCACGTTGGGAGTTCGAGAGCTCGACGGAAGTTCGAGCAGTCGTCGGAGGTTTTGCGGGAACAAATCCGAGAAGTCCAGAAGCTTGCCAAAGGAGCTCGTCGGAACTTGCCAAGTGGATCGTCGCAGTCCAGGAGTTTGCCGGAAGTCCGCAGGAGCATCACCGAGGGTTCATCGGATGATCGACGGAAGTTCGCCGGAAACTCACCGGAAGAAGCGAGTGACGCACCGAAGCAAGCTGTAGAATATGTCTTAGGAAATAATCGTAGTTAGCACTTTGATTCAGTTAGAAATGGGAGGTGATCCCATTAGCTTAATCCTGGGGCAATTGGGCCCCTGAAAAAACTCAAATTGGGTCGAATGGTTCAGCCCATTCGGACCCAGGTTACTGTGGGAGGTACAACCGCCCAGGCAGGGAGGTAGCACCGCCCAGGCTATGTCTCCCAGCGAGACTAGGAGGTGCAACCGCTCCAGCCAAGAGGTGGCACCGCCCCGGGCTCAGTCTCCGAGCGAGACTGGGCGGTGCAACCTCCTTTGTCAAGAGGTAGCACCGCTAGAGCTCAAGTTTCGAGCTCTGCTAGGCGGTGCAACCTCTCCAATCAGGCGGTGCAACCGCCTGAGCTCAGTCTTCAAGCTCTGGCAGAGAGGTGCAACCACCCCTGACAGAGGTGGCACCGCCCAGAGGCTCAGTCTTCGAGCTCTGCCAGGCGGTGCAACCGCCCCAGTCAGGAGGTGCAACCGCCTGATCTCGGAATTCCGGGATTTGATCGTTTTGAGCTCCAAATTTGAACTGGGTTGGGGCCTATAAATACCCCACCCATTCAGCACTGAAGAGATACAGACCTACACCGAATTCTTGATGTTTTCTGTGATTCTAAGAGCTCAAATTTGTGTAAAGTCCAAAAGTTCTCCTCTTTCTGTTCTTCAAGTCTTGAGTTGTAAAGAGAGGAGAGAAAGGTTCTGTAAGGGTTGTCTCCTAAGCCCGTCAAAAGGAGTGAAACTGTAAAAGGGCAGTTGGCCTTCGCCTATTGAAGGAAGGCCTCTAGTTGACGTTGGTGACCTCGTCGGTGGAGGAAGCTAAATCTCTGGTTTGCTTTTATTTTGAGCACTTTATCATTACTGCAAACCTCCTACATACCTACTGCTCTCTGCGCTTTTACGTACAAGTTTCTAAGTTCTGATCTTTCCGAATCTGCATTCAGACATAAATCGGTGTTTTCGTACGATCTTTAAATTGCAGTTTACATTTAAGTTTTGATTCTATTTATAACTACTGCAAACTGTCTTCTGCACTTTTACGAACGAGTGTTTGAGTTCAGATCTTTCCGAATCTGAGCTTAGATGTAATCTGCGCTTAGACGCAAACTACGCTTAGACACAAACTGCGCTTAGACGCAATCTGAGCTTAGACGCAAACTGCGCTTAGACGCAAACTGCGCTTAGATTCAAACTGCGCTTAGACACAATCTGCATTTAGATTCAAACTGCGCTTAGACGCAATCTGCATTTAGACGCAAACTACGCTTAGATGCAAACTGCATTTAGACGCAAACTGCGTAAACTACGCTTAGACGCAAACTGTGTTTAGACATAAACTGCACTTAATCATAAGTAATCTTAGAATCGGCTTTTGCATCAAAATAGTTTTTATCGAACGAACGAAGCTTTCGTTTTTAATCGCTGAAAGATTTCCGCTGCACTAATTCACCCCCCCCCCCCCCCCCCGTCTTAGTGCTCTCGATCCTAACATTTATAACTATTGCATATGTGCATATATATATATTGTGATGTCCTTGGATTTGTGCAATGGGAATCGGATCATGATGAGATCACGATAATAAGATCGATTCACCTTTAAACACATATCCTAAATAATCCCGGTCATAGGTTACTCGAGAGGGACATCGTGATAACCGGACAGACTGGTGTGCTGTATACCCGTCCATATGATGGATGCAGTTGGTCTCATAGCTACTCGTGTAGGGACACTAGGGATAGAGTAAAGGTGCTCATTGGAGAATGAGTTCACTAATTGATCCGCTTACGGAATGCTGGATGGTTGATGATGCCTTATTGTCAAACAGCGATTCCGTAGTCCTAGTGGTGTATTTGGTCCTTAGACTTGAGACACCAAAGATGTCCTGTATGAGTACTCCACTCTTTGATACTAGACTTATAGGTTTGGCTGTCCCAGATCTAGTACAGCTGGTCATTGGGAGTGGTAGTCGACCTTACGAGGACTATTGAGTGTTGATAGAGGATCATCCACTCTCGGCGTCATGAGAGGAATATCCCATGTGTTCTTGCTCAGACAAATCCCTAGCCAGGGTCATTCGGGTTGAGAGAGAAAGAGTTCTCCGAGAGAATCCGATTAGAGCGAGACTCGAGTAGAAACCATATGGGTCTGACAACACCATGCTCGATATATGGTCTCTGGGATATTAGATGGATGAGGGATTATAGGTACACGGTAACTGAGGACAGACAAGTCCAATGGATTGGATTCCCCTATATCGTCTGGGGACTACGGCGTAGTGGCCTAGTACGTCCGTAGTCGATGAGTTGAGTGAATTATTACAGAGATAATAATTCTCTGAGTTAGAAGGAGTTGTGGCAGGTATGACTCACGGCCAGCTCGATATTGGGCCTAGAGGGTCACACACATATGGTAGGCATTGTGATAAGTAGAGGTTCGGATATGAGATATCCGACGGAGCCCTTGTCTTATTGGATACAGATCCAATACACACTAGGGGAGGACCCATTAGGGTTTGATAGGGGACCTCTATAAATAGAAGGGATTCAGAGCCTTATAAGCTGGAGTCTTTGCTTGCCTTTCCTATTCTCCTCTCTCTCTCCACCTCAGAGTAGGCCTGGAGTTTTAAGGAGCGTCGTCGCAACCCTGCTGTGTGGATCACCACTAGAGAGGCGGACGCTTGACCTCCTTCATCCTCTCCTAAGGATCTGCAAGGAAACAGGGATATACAATCTCCCTAGGTAACACAATCTACTCTATTCGCAGTTTTAAGTTTCACGGATTTTGCACACCAATCTTCGCACGACGACGAACATCTTTTTGGGAATCGGGGATTTTGTTTTCTTGTTCTTCCGCTGCGCATATGATGTCGCCCCCATGATTTCCCAATAGATACCGCCCAATGCAGTGCCATTGTCAGACTGACACTAGCGGTGGTACCGCCCAACGCAGTCGGTGGTACCGCCCGTACCCAGGAAACCCGGGATTGTTAGGATCGAGAGCACTAAGAGGGGGGGGTGAATTAGTGCAGCGGAAATCTTATAATAATTTAAAAACCAAAAGCTGCGTTCGTTCAAAAACTAATGTGATGCAAAAGCAAATTCTCAGTTTGTATCTAAGTGCAGTTTACGTCTAAGTGCAGATTGCGTTTAAGCGCAGTTTTGCGTCTAAGCGCAGTTTTGCGTTTAAACTCAAGTTTACGTCTAAATGCAGATTTACGTCTAAACGCAGATTTACGTCTAAACGCAGTTTTACGTCTAAACGCAGTTTTACGTCTAAACGCAGTTTTACGTCTAAACGTAGATTTACGTCCAAACGCAGTTTTACGTCTAAACGCAAATTTACGTCTAAACGCAGTTTTACGTCTAGACGCAGATTTACGTCTAAACTTTGAAACTCGTTTGTATACTCGCAGAAGGCAGTATGCAGTTGAAATCAAGACGTAAACGTGAACTGAAATCTGATGATTGAGCGAGGAAAGCCGATTTACGTCTGAATGCAGTTTTACGTCTAAATGTTGAAACTCGTTCGTAAAATCGTAGAGGATAGATTGCAGTTATTAATAGGATTAAAATGTAAGCGTAAACTGCAAGGAAGCTCGTTCGTAAAAGCGCGGAAAACAGTTCTGCAGAATCAAACGTAAACGTAAACTGTAATGTATGAAAATACGAATTTACGTCTGAATGCAGATTTGGAAGAATAGCACTTAGAACTTGTTCGTGAAAGCGCAGAGAGCAGTAGTGATGAGGGAGGTTTGCAGTAATGATAAAGTGCTCGAAAATAAACGCAAACCAAAGATTTAGAGTGGTTCGGTCAGCCTTGACCTACTCCACTTTTGGCTTCCTCCACCGATGAGGTTGCCGACGACAACTAGGTGCCTTCCTTCAATGGGCGAAGGCCAAACTTCCCTCTTACAATTTCTCTCCTTTTGACAGGCTTAGGAGACAACCTTTACAGACCTTTCTCTCCTCACTTTACAATTGAAAACTTGAAGAACAGAAGGAGGAGACTTAAAGGCTTTACAACACTTTTGAGCTCTTTAGAATCACAAAAAAGATCACGATTTTGGTATTGGTCTGTTATCTTTTCAGTGCTGAATGGGTGGGGTATTTATAGGCCCCAA